>NW_021703775.1:80643924-80926815 GCF_005190385.1 Monodon monoceros
ACACACACACACACACACACACACACACACACACACACACACTCAGTGATTTTTGAGTTGTGACAATCAAAAATGTCTTCAGACATTGCCAAATGTCCGCTGGGGGCAAAAATTGCCCTCAATTTCAGAACCACTGGTACACATTGTCAAATATGCCAAGTAGCCGAAAGCAATGGATAAAATTACCCAGTTTTCCCACTATGCACAGTAACTATTGTCAGACACATACAGGAAACGTGATATCCTGTTTGTTTTTCTTTTACCCATATTCTTTTTTTTTAATCGAAGTATAATTAATTTACAAATGTGTTAGTTTCAGATGTACAGCGAAGTGATTCAGTTATGCATATATTTATCTATATATGTATTTTTCCATTTCTTTTTTCTGTTATAGGTTATTACAAGATATTGCGTATAGTTCCCTGTGCTCTTCAGTAGGACCTTGTTGTTTATCTGTTTTATATATAGTGGTGTGTAAATGTTAATCCCAAACTCCTGATTCTAAGCACCCTTCACCGAGGATATCTGGAGGCTCCTTTTATAAAGAAGCCTTACTCACAGTGTGGTGATCGCCTCTACATCCTTCCAGGGAAATGTTTATCAATACCTGCCAAAGTCAAAACCTAACACACTGTTTCATGGTACAACTCTTCTGTCTGAAAGCTTGACGTGTGAAAATTGCCACCATCACCTATAGATCATTGAGGGGGCCTGTGGTGCCTGTGGGTTCTGCTTCCTGTTAGAAATCTGAGAAAAGGATTTCAGTTTTAAGGTACCATCTTTGAAAAAGCCTTTCTAAAGTTAGTGTGGAATTTTGTTAATCAAGTGTTAGTGTTGGTCTAGACCATGTTCTGGGTCAACTTTGATCGTTTTTACACACTTAAGTTGTATTTTAGCAAGATATGTTTGCTATTTTGTTTTAATTTTTGGTAGTACCTGGCTTTACCTACTGCCAAGGCCTTAGTCAGGAATGTCATTATATTGTCATCTGGTTACACTGTTGTCCCTGATTGAAAAGATAATACTGTTCATGAAGTGCTTTTCCGCGGAGAGAGGTGAGAAATGCCTCTATGCAAACATAGCAGGGAGTAGGGAAGGGAAATCGTTATTTTTGAAAAGTTGTTTCTTCATCCGCACCAGCAGTCCGTCGTTAACACCCGTGCTCTGCTCATTTTCCCCAAGGGAGCTATCTTTTGGGCGTGGATCTACAGCACCCGTAGGAGGTGGGGTCTTCCCTGCCATCAGCACCAGAGAGCCCTGGGACGGCAAGGACGGCGAGGTGAGTCCCGGGACCGAGCTGTGTGTGAGCAGGACTCGCTGTCGGGGCTTTGGTCCAGCCCCTTACTTTCCCGATCCCTGTGCATCTTTGCTACTTGTAAACAAGACCTTTGCATCACACCTAAGCCTTGCCGTGAGCATAACCTGAAGAATCAACCTCACGGGCCTTTCGGGGTGTTCTTTGTCGCAAGACCCTTCATCCCATCCTCCATATTACACGGTGCTACGTGACATAGGATATTCGCGACAGAGACACCGAGATAGATTTCAGTGAGGTTGCTTTCCTGTTACCTGTAAAGTGAACATTTAAGCTAGAATTCATTAACTTTGAGAGAAGTACAAAATTGTAGCTTTGAAATTAGCATTTATTCCGGTACACTTCTGCCCACCCCCCTCCAAAGGACCAGTTAAATAGCTGTTAGTTTTCTATCTATATAATAATAGGCAAACTTAAAAGCAGGAGCTGGACTGGGGAGAAACTTGTGACCAAAGCCCCTTTGGAAGTTTAGTGCTCTGTAAACTGAGATGCCAGACTTCCAGGGTCGCCCTGTCTGTGGTTCCGCATAGACCCTGCAGGGCCTGATGGTGGCTTTCCGTTTTACAGCTTCCCGTGGAGGACGACATTGACCTGAGTGACGTGGAGCTCGACGACCTGGAGAAAGATGAGTTATGAGAGGTGCCGTACAGACTCGAGTTTTCTTTTCTTGGGAGCGGATTTTCCAGCAGTGAAGGAACGTTCTTTCCAATCAGATGGATCTACCAGTGGCCTTTTTAACCAAGAAGTAACACTGATTGGTCATTTGAAAACACTGCAAGAGTGAACTTGCGTCTCAAGAAAACAATGAAAAATTCTGTGAATTGTCATAGCCGGTGAATTGGGTTGTATTCTGTCAAATAATATTTTGAAGAAAACTGATGGGCTGTTTAAGCGTTTTTCCCTCCCTCTGACTGCCGCTTGAATGTTCTTGGAGGCTGTTTCTTACATACCAAGTTTTTTAATGTGATCCTTTCCTTTGAATATTAATGGCTTTTTTCCATTAAAGAATAAAACTATTTTGGACAATGCCAATGAATGTATGAAATTAGTGTCCACTTCCTAAATTCAGTAAATTAGTACTATGAAGGGATGACCTTGATGCCTCTCCTCCCTGTAAACCTGTGGTTCACATGACACCATCTGGATGCCTGCCACCTCACAGATTTTACACGTGTCCTGCAAGGCTGAGTTTCAACTGTAAGTGTGAAACGTAAAGCGAGCTTATATAGAAGGATGAAAAACAATGGTTTGTCAAGTGAGAACTGCATTCCACCCCCAGTGTTTTGTCTTTGGGCCATCACCAGCGACTACTAGGGTAAACAGCTGGTTATACAGTTAGCCCACGGTTTTTAATACGCTATTATTAAACCCTCACAAAATGTCCCGTAAGACGTGAAATAAGCGGCAGGTTAGCAGTTTATAGGAAGTCCCCATTTATGTAAAACATTCAGAAAAGTGAAGCTTTGAATTCTGTTAGCATGTAAATGAAGAGACAATTCAAAGGATTGAGAACATTTCTTTATTGTAACTTAAAAAAAATAAATACAACTGTAACTAATTTTTGTGAGCAATATTTCTCTAAAAATTTAAATTCTGTAGGATACTTAAACTCTTCTCTGGCTAAAGGAAAGAAGCGTCTGTGGTAATTTGCACAAATATGCAAGTTTAGCGGTGCCGGCTCATCTTTCTAGTCAAGAAGACCAAGGTCGATGTGGAAGTAGACATAAGGAAAGTAGTCTTGGTTGCTGAGTTGCAATCCAGGGATCTCCACGGATGCCTACAAAAGACATGGTCACGTTCTAAGTGCATAAACTCATTTCTTGTTTTACTTTTCTGTTTGAGGAAAGCTCTCTAGGCATTGACTGTATTTTCTGCCCCACAGTCCGCCCCCTACCCCAAACACACACACACAGCCTCTTGTTAAACTTTCACATTTGTGAAGTGTAGATTTTCCTAACAGTCTGGCAGGTACCACTTTTGGAAAGTACCTCCCACGTATAGAGGCTGACCTTACTGTAGAAAGGCAGCTCTTTCTGGATAAAAATAGACCTACATCCAATATACTTGCGGCTGCAACTTCATCCAGATGTCTGAAGACGGAGTTCAGAACCTCTCTTAAACGTTTGGTGGATGACTTCTTATGAGGCTGGAGGAGAACCGCCTGGAAGTTCACTGGCAATCCATACCTGTTCAAAGTGTAGACGAGTTACTGCAGATATGGGTAAAATGAACCTGACACTGTAGTAAGAATGAAAAACGAGGCAACATAGCTCAGGAAAAGAAAACTCGAGTGGAATGTCTGCGGTCAGAAGTGAGACTAATTGCTAGATCCTTGTGCATGGAAAGATCTCTAGAATATGCTCACCCACTTCTGATGGTGACAGCTTTTTGACTATAGAGCCACGGGGTCTCCGGGGTGTGTGTAATTATCCGGTGGTGAGGGGTCAAGCTGAATGGAGGCTGTTTGACTAAATATTCTGACTCCAAAGCCTTCGTCTAAAACCCAGCTTAGCTGACATACTTTTCTCCACTGAAAAAAGCAGCACACGCACACACACGCAAATCTGGTTTATCAAGATTGTGAATTCCTTTTGCTGAGTTTTGGGTGGACAGAAAGGACTTTAAATGGACTTTGTATGCATGAGTACCTTTGAAACCACTTGCTGGCAGCTCTTCCTGTGGTGGTATCTCAAAACACTTAAAATATTTACACTGAGTACTACATAAACAGTAAACATGCATTTTGTGATTCTCAATGTTTCTAAAATACATGTCTATACTACCAGTGAGCAAAGGCTTGGATGTTCGATACTTATCACCTGTGCTTCTTCATGCCGGAGCCCAGCATGTGAAAGCTGGCCTTAAGATGCCCTTTTACTGCCTGACCTGTTAGTATTACTTAGTTTTAATTTCTCAGTCAATGTCCATAAACTAGCCCCTGGCTCTCCCGTCCTCATTTCTGGCTGCTAATGGTGCAAAGTGTTCACTAAGTCCTGAGGTCTCCTGGTGGATCTGCAGAAAGGTGAAGTAAATACGTGAAAGGGCCATTTGTTAATTGCTTCACTGTAACCAAGCATAAGACGCACCTAGTCCCGTTGCCTTAGAACACTGGGTGAGCGGGGCCCTGCCAAACCCAAGAGGCGAGGGCCACAGAGGCTGGCAAATGCTGGCAGGGATGGCGGGGGCACCTGGGCTAGATTGTGGGTGAGAGGATGGTCCAGCGGACCGCCCTCATTCCTTCTTTGTTCCTTGTCACCAAAGCTCTGGTCACCCAGATGACGCTGAGGACAGGGTCGTAGCTCTCCAGCCCCTATTACCCGGACGCACAGTTACCCTCGCCCTGCCTTCCCTCCTGAACTTCCTCCCCGAGCTCCCAGTGCCCTGGATACCCACCCCACACCCTCGACCTCACCAGCGCAGCTCTACCCGCTTACTACAGGGAAGTCTGCAGCCTTCTCAAAGGGCGACGGTCACCAATCTCACAGCCCAGGCAACATGTATGCCAGGAGATGGCATTCCAGCTCCCAGATGCAGTTGCTAGACCATCACTCTGCTACCCGGACACAGAACCTGCCTCTGCCACCCTCCAATCCGGTCATCCCACCGTATTCATCGGCAGGTTGCTCTGGAAGATTATCCTTCTCCTGAACAAGGACCCCGTCTTCTGAGCTCTCCTCCCCTGACCAGCCTGTGAGCTCCTTGCAGGCAGCGGTCCGCATCCGTCTTGTTCACTCACGGCTCCCCAGCGCACGGCGGATAACAGGCACCCCATCAGCACTGGCTGAACGAATGCTCCTCGCCCCTCATCCAGCCTCCACGCCCTGCACCCCTTTCTCAGCCCACTCCCCTCTTGGCTTCAGGGTTTGCACGTTCTTCCAGATCCTTCCAGCCCTTTCCCTGCCAGTCCTCCCTCCAGGTCAGTTTAGTGAACACCTCCCCATCCTGCTCAGAACCTGCTTTCCAGGAACGGCGGGTCGGCTCTCCGCTCCTTCCCCCTCCTGGACGCCTCAGTAGAAGAGCCTCCTTCCCCTCCGGGCCCCCTGGCGGTGAGCCCTCCACCTGCACCCTCCGTGCTGGGAATACTGCAGCCGCCACCCTCCCCTTTAACATGGCACCGCTGCAGCTCTATTCACAACAGCCAGGACATGGAAGCAACCTAAGTGTCCATCGACAGATGAATGGATAAAGAAGATGTGGCACATATATACTATGGAGTATTACTCAGCCATAAAAAGGAACGAAATTTGAGTTATTTGTAGTGAGGTGGATGGACCTAGAGTCTGTCCTACAGAGTGAAGTAAGTCAGAAAGAGAAAAACTAATACCGTATGCTAACACATACATATGGAATCTAAAAAAAAAAAAAAAGTGGTTATGAAGAACCTCGGGGCAGGACAGGAACAAAGACACAGATGTAGAAAATGTTTCTGAGGACACGGGGTGGTGGAAGGGTAGGCTGGGACGAAGTGAGAGAGTGGCATGGACATATACACACTACCAAATGTAAAATAGATAGCTAGTGGGAAGCAGCCGCATAGCACAGGGAGATCAGCTCTGCGCTTTGTGACCACCTAGAGGGGTGGGATAGGGAGGGTGGGAGGGAGACGCAAGAGGGAGGAGATATGGGGACATATGTATATGTATAACTGATTCACTTTGTTATAAAGCAGAAACACCATTGTAAAGCAATTATACTCCAATAAAGATGTTAAAAAATAAAATTCTACATGTCCAGAAAAAAACAAACAAACATGGCACCATCGTGCCTTGTTTAAAATAAAAATTCCCTCAAATCCCTTCTGCTCTCACCCCACATCCGAGAGCACCCAGTGTCCTATGTCACCCAAGCATCGTTCAGCCACTACACTCGAGCTGCCCACACCAGTGACCTCCCAGCGGCCCCATCCCAGAGACAGCTAAAGCCTTAACCTTCTGATCCCTGACTCGCCCATCTCTCCCTCCTCCGGCCTCTGACATCACACAGGCTTCTTTGCTTCCATTCCTTAAATGCTGGTACATTCCCTCTAAGCGACTCTCTGTAGGTGAACCCATCCACACACATCAATCATCACTGGTGCTTCCCTAATATCCATTCCTCACCAGACCTCTCCCAAGATCCAGACTAATGACCCAGCTACCGGCTTCTCCGGTCTCGCCATGGTCCCACCACTCACCCAGGGCCCGTTTCCATTCTCACCTTGGGTGATTTAAGCCCCTGATTCACTTCACCCTGAGAATGAACCAGCACTTCCTCAGCTGAGGACTGGTCCGCTTCTCTTTGATTTGATTCAGGCCACAAACGTGGGGCACCTCCTCTTTGTCTGACTCTGGGCTGGGTGACAGGCAGTGAGGCCAAGTCACCCCAGCCCTCCCCTCCAGCTCTCAGGGTAGGGAAAAAGGACAGAACCAGCTCTGAGGAAGACACAGCAACAAGTGCGAACCGGGGTAGAAGACCTACGTGGGGTCGGAGGGTCAAGAAACAGGCGAACTTTACCCGTCTGCTCTAATCAACTTGTTGGTTTAACATCTGTTTTCTTAGCTTATGCTCTTTCCATAGGATGGAATATGAAAAAGCCATTAAGGAGGAGCGAGTATCTCTATGCATACTGATAAGACTATAGTGCAAAGCAGATGAAAAAAGCAAGTTGCAGAACGTTAAGTATAAGTGATGACATTTGGGGGATGAGAAGAGTCTTGAAACCATTAACTGGGATGATCTATGGGCAGTGGGGCTGCGAGGAACTTACTTTCCACAGTACATATTTCTGAACTTGAATTTTTTTTTTTTACAGTGTTCATGTATTACAACTATTCAGGAGAAATAAAAAGTAGTTTTTGAAAATGTGATACGTTGATAGTTTTGAAAGGAATTATTTTTGCGTATACTCAGTTTTACCGAGCTTAAACAAGATACTAGGGACGTCCCTCTTGACCTCTCACTTGAGCAAAATGGGCATCCTGTAAGGATGGGCAGGCTTTGCCACACTGGGCCTGAGAACTCCTGATTTTCAAGGTGAGCAGGGACAGACTGGGGCCCGTCTACAATGTCGATGGCTGGAACACTCCGGGTCATCTTGAGTGTCCCTTCAGCCCAGCGCCACAATCCTTGCCATTACAGGGGTCTGAGATGGTTGAGAGGATGAGGAACCACCATCAGAGCTGGTCTGTATTTGGACAAAACCACACTGGCAGCCACGTGGAGGATGCACTGAACGCAGGGGCCCAAGTAACAGCTGGGCGGGAGAGAAAGCAAAGGCAGGATGGAGCGCTGTCAGGGGTGCGTGAGGTGCAGGGAGGTGGGAGGGGACGTGAGGATGAGGGAGCGGAGGTGTCCAAGTGGGCCCTGAAGTTTGGGGAAGGACCTGAGGCCACCGGTAGAAACGGAGATCAGGAGGAAGGGACGGGGAGGGAAGATGAGTCTGGAACCCAGTGAAGCCGGTCGGGAAGTGCACGGCGGCAGAGACCTAGGAAGCCTGGGCAGGAAAGAGAGAGCAGGGCAGTCAGCCTGGCGGAAGGGGCCCAGCAACACCACCCCAGAGGGGCCGAGGGGCCCTGGAGCCTGCAGGCCAGAGCAGGCCAAGCTTTGGGAGAAGGGGGCAGCGGCCGTGAGCAGTGCTGCCAAGACCCCCCCCATAGTTCAGGACACGGGATATGTTCAAACACAGTAGAAAGCAGGCTTCAACACGTATTTCCTGTTTGATCCCACTTTTGTAAAAATTTTGTAAAAATTATGCGTATCTGCGGAATCTAAAAAGAAATGATACAAATGAACCTATTTACAAAACAGAAACAGACTCACAGACTTAGAGGATGAATTTGTGGTTACCAGGGGTGAAGGGTGGGAGGAACGGACAGTCAGGGAGTTTGGGATTGACATGTCCACACTGCTATATCTTAAAGGGATAACCAACAGGGACCTACTGTAGAGCACAGGGAACTCTGCTCGATGCTGTGTGGCAGCCTGGCTGGGAGCGGAGTCTGGGGGAGAATGGATACATGCATATGTATGGCTGAGTCCCTTTGCTGTGCACCTGAAACTGTCATCACAACACGGTCAATCGGCTATAGTCCAAAGTAAAATAAAAAGTTAAAAACAGTTACGCATGTCTGCAAATTTAAAGAAACAAACCCCAAAACTCTGAAGGATGCTGGTACACCAGCATGTTAGCAGTGTTTCCTCTTGGTGCTTTCACTCTTTGGGATTACCTATACTTTCTACAAAATAGTGAACCTAGTCTGCGTTTAAAAAAAAAAAAAAAAAGGGTAAAGTAAGTTTAGCTGTTGTTGGTTCGGTTTGGTTTGGGTTTTACTTTTTGTGCGGCCTTGAGGGTTAGGCCTCAAAGCTCAAGGATGGAGACGGTCGGTGCTGGTGTTTCTTCCAGGAGCCACTGGCCCCTGGTGGGCTGCACAGAGGGGGTGGGCGCAGCAGGGCACCAGCCCCGTGAACGGCAGGAAAGGGCCAGAGCACCGGACAGCAGGGGCCCTCAGGACTGAGGAAAGGGTTATTTGACGGAGGAAACCCTAAGCCTGTTGCCAAGAGCCAGGAGTTGCAGAGGAAGAGGGTAGGAAAGCCAGGGCGCGTCCCAGAGGAGGCTGGAGGGGCCAGAAGAGGGATGGCAGAGCCCAGGTGGCCCCGGAGCTGGCTACGCCCGCCCGCCCACCGCAGGACAGCCCAGGGCGGGCATCTCGTCCACGCACCTGAGCACAGACTCCACAAACACTCTCAGGGCCTTGACGTGGATCCAGGCAATAAAGGCTTCGCTGAAGTTCACCTTGAGCCATCGCAGCAGCGGGCCCTGCAGGGACAGGAGTGCGGTGACCCCTCCCGGCCACTCCACCCAACGCCCGGCCAACAAAGGACGTGGGTTTTGACAGAGCAAGCCCCGAGCTGAGAAGAAACGCCCAGGGGCCAGCAGGAGCAGCGAGTCGGTCCGACAAGGCCAGGGTGAGGCCCAGGCCCACGTTCTCCAGGGCACCTGGCGCTGGGGCAGCTCAGTGGGCCTGCCAGCCAGCACACGCATGGGGCCATCACCCACCGGGCTGCGGGGGGCGTTCAGAAGGCAGCCAGCAGGCTTCTGGCTGACACCGCGCTGCCAAGGAGCCCCCCTTCTCGAAGGCTCCACTCCAAGTCCCCGCATCATCCACCAGCCGCCACTTCCAGGGGGTTCCTCACAGCCCCACTGCACGTGGCCACAGCCGCTGTCGCTAATGCTGGTATGGCTGGTCCTCCTCGGATGCCCACAGAGGTCAGGGGTGGGTCAGGGGCAGGCACCCAGGGGAAGAGAGCTGAGCTGCCCCATCACCAGCTCCAGCCACCGCCAGCCAGGACAAAGGCACCCTGGCCAGCAAGCACCAATCATTGCTGGGGGAGGGGGAGGGGGAGGGGCAGCTCCCAAGAGACCCTGCAGATTAGAAGGCAGGCATGATTCTGGAATCCCTGAATTTAAGACCTCAAAAGCCATAGTAGATAACAGGAAACGCAAGGATTTGTTTTCTCCAAAGATGCCTGCGCGGGCGAGGACATGCGAGCCGGGGAACCCCAGGGCTCCCGGGGAGATGCTTACCTCACCCTCGCCCTCACTCTCTCTCTCTCTGTCGTTCTGCCCCGCAGCGGGCCTATCAGGGTTCCCTAGCGGGGTTACCTTAACCTGGTGGTCCGGGAAGGTGGATGATCCCTTTTTAAGAGCAACACAGGAAGTTTGCTAAAGGCACAGAAATGATTTATTAATCTTTCAGCAAACATGCATCACAAACAAACAGAAATCATTCTCACGGCCTGAAAAGCACCTGAAGGTGGGCTCAGGCATGCCGGCCCACCCTCGGCACTTGCGTGCTGGTTGGACTAGAGGTGTGCCGGTGCCACTGGCACTCCCCCTCCAGGGCGGGGGTGTTCAAGTCCTCGGCTTCCATATTCCAGGGGCAGAGCCCACAGCCCCTCCCCCGGCCTGGCCTCGGCCAGGAGCTGCCCCTCCCTGGACCGTCTGTACGACCAGCTCCGCCTTCCGGGCTGTCTGGGCTGAGTCAGGGTGTCTCTCCCAAGTCCAGCTCACAGTAGCCTCCTTGGCCGTCAGGACGCACTTAAGCATGTTACATGCAGAAAACTGCTCAGGCATGCTGTTAGCACACATTCGACCCTTTATCAACCTTCTCTGCAGACAGGTGCAAAAGAGTGGGAAAATCCCATCCTGTGCTCTCAAAGGGAACTGACACCCAGGACCTAGGTAACAAAAGGACGGACACAGGATGCTGGTCCTATGCACCTCCAAAAAGCCTAAAGGGGGAAAGAGATTCTTAAGAAGCCGGGGTAGGGCTGACCCCAGCTGACCCCTGCTCGCTGGCGCCCAGCAAGAGCCTCGCAGGCAACTACAAGTTTCCAAGTTAGTTTGTCCTTCGGAGCTCCGCTTCCCCTCCACGGAGACCGGGCAGTGTTCCCGGGGGGAGCCAGGGAGCGGAAGTCTACACCACACGAAAAAATGCCAGCGAGCAACCTGAGACAGAGGCGCAGGCGTTGGGCTCGGGTGTATCACCTTGATCCCCAGGGGGTCTGTGCCAGCGCGGAGGTGGGTGCCAAAGACTCGCCCCTGGTCACCTGTGAAAGGTGCCACCACCTAGCTCCCTCCAGAGACACCGCTGGGGGCTCGGGCCAGGACTAAAGCAAGCGGGGAAAGGGCTCAGCTAAAGAGAAGGCTGGAACCTTCTTGGGATATTAGGGTTCCAGGCGAGCTCAGGTGAAGGAGGAAACCCTTTGGATCTCAGCTCTTGCTGGTGAGCATCTTTCCTGCCTGGTGAGTCAGGTCCGAGGCCAGGGCCATAGGGCTCCAGCTCAGTCCTTAGTCTCAGGAAGGGCCCGGGAGCCTTGGCCCAAGCCCGACAGACTGTGGATCTAAGAAGTGTGTGTTCCCTTGGCGCGCACACACGTGTCCACACACGTATGTGTGCGTGTGCGCGCGCGTGCCTTTCTCCTCGGGGACAGAAGGGCTGAGATCCCTCGCAGGCAGTTTTATATGATCAGCTCCCATTTCCTCCTCAGAGGGGGATGGGTCCATCCAGTGGGGCTCTGGGGACCCCATTTCCGGGGCCCCGTGGCTGGTTCTCACTCCTGATGGGACCAGGTGTCTGCAGTCCCTGTGCAAAGGCCACGGACCCAGAGAGGTCAGGCGGGATGCACAGAATCCCCCAGCCCGAGGCAGGAGGAGGCCCGGGGCACAGGCACAGCCCCACGGGAGGCACTGGCTCTTCACCCAAACACACACTCACAGCTTCATGTTTACACACCAACTTTCCTCACCCCTCCCTTCCTCTCTACTCTAGAGGCTGAACTGGAAGTTTCTCTGAGAACCCTCCCTGGGGGGACTGTAGGGCAGGGGACCTGAACACATGCTCCCCGGCTCAGCCCCGCTCTGAGCTGAAGGATGCTGAGTCCCGAAGGTGCCCATTCTACAGAGCGACTTTCTCAAGGCTACACCATTCACATTTCAAAAATGAAAATCTGTTTTTTCTCTCTCTTGAGCTCAGCTGCCCTCACACATGAGAAGGTTCTGAGTGGCTGTGGTTGGAAGTCTCTAGGATAAGCACCCACTATTTGCTAAAAGCCTCGGGGAGGTAAATACAGGTGCCAGTGACGGGGATGTCACAGCACGCCTGGACGTCACACG
Source organism: Monodon monoceros (assembly GCF_005190385.1). Taxonomy (NCBI): domain Eukaryota; kingdom Metazoa; phylum Chordata; class Mammalia; order Artiodactyla; family Monodontidae; genus Monodon; species Monodon monoceros. The sequence continues at coordinate 80,655,894 of NW_021703775.1, forward strand.
GACCAGGGCTTCGGGTGACGGCTAGCTGCACTCTCCAAGGCAGCGGCCCTGCTACTCTCAGCACAGGCGCTCCTGCCCGGAGCCCTGACAGCCTCGCTCGACCCCAGGCGGCCAGGTGGGGTCCTCTCCCAGGGCCAGTGCCTGTTCACCTCTCAGAGCCTCACTTCCTCCTCTGCAGAATGGAGCTAAGAGTTCCTTCCCAGAGGGCAGTGCCGGGCTCGGTGAGATCTCCTACAGCAGGGCTCGCGGCTCATGTGTCACCTCCAGGTTACCGGTACTTGTCACCCTCCCCCAGACCCTGTCTGGCAGCCCCAGGAGTGTGCACCGGGCCAGTAGGGATGTTGGCGTGGGTGCTGGGACTTAGGCGGGGCCCTTCTGCTCCAGGCCTTGGGTGCGCGGGCACCAGCCAACGCCTTCAAGAAAATCCTCGGGGCCTGTATCATAGACTCACGTATTGTTGCTTCTTATCCGACAGCAGTCTGGTCATCTCTTCCCTTTCCCTTTTAATTTCTTTTTCATCATAGTAAAATTCACGGACAGTGAACCTTAAAACAAGCAAAGGAGAGGCTTTTGCTAAGAAGCTTCCAGTCAGAGCAGAGACCCCCCCCTCCTGTGGAGACAAACCAAACCCGGAGAAACCCACCGAGGCCAGCCCTTACTTATTCTCTTTGGCTTTGGTTTTGAAATCGTCGATCACTTTTCGAAACAGAGTCACGGTGAAGAGGCCACACTCGTTGTCCTCAGCTATCAACCTGTGGGAGAGAAGCGTTTGTTCACTGGACTCACCGTCAGGCCCGGAGCTGGGCCGGAAGGAGCCCGTCCTCTCCCCGGCGGGGAGCCTGGTGGCCCTGGCGGCAGCGAGGGCGGAGAAAGCGAGGGCGTCCCTTCCTAGCGCCTAACTCCTGGCTGCGCGGTGTCAGCTGCCGGCGCCTTCCCGGCGTCTCCTCTCCTTCTCTCACCCTCCAGGCTAGGGTTCCAGGGGTGACCCACACGCTGGAGACCTGCTCGGATCTGGGGTGGGCTCCAGGTCATGAACTGGCCAAGAGGAAGCTGCACGCAGGTCTTGGTCACCTGCTGTGCCGAGCGGGGGCGCGCCAGCTCTCACGCACTGTGGTTGTAACGAAGCAGAGGAAAAGGTTCCAGATGGTGGAAACCATCCCACATGGGCATTTCACGTCCAATGGCACAATGTTCTAATTAGACACGGTCTCCCTGGCACACCTTGATGCAGGACCACTGCGGTTGCTGTCCTCAATGTGGGGTCACTGGGGCCCGTGGTCTGAGCGTCTTTGAGTCCTGCTGCCCAGATGACCTGACAATGGGAGCCCTTGGGCCCAAGCAGGGTCTCGGGTCACCTTTGCTGCTTCTCCGAGCCCACACCCATAGGGGCTGACCCAGGTTCCAGAAACCTTTCCAGAGTAAGCTCAGCAGACTCTCAGGTGCCCCCCGACAATGGAGGGCCTGGGGGTTCTGGTCTGAGAAGTCAAGCCACCTCCTGAAGCAGCCTCTCCTGGCAGGAGTTCCCAGCACTTGGTCATGGAGAGCCAGCATTGGAGAGCAGTGAACGCTCCTGCCAAGCAGGCCAGCGTCGAGGGCCAGCTCCTCTGCCGGCCTGTATGCCCTCCTCCTCCAGCCTCCCCTGGTGACCTCAGGCTGTGACTGTCCTGGCCCTGCACCCTTCAGTTTAGCTCCTGACTGCTCTCTCCCGTGAGTTTGTGACCCTGGGGGAGCCAGCAGGCGCCCCAGGCCAGAGGCCTCTGGGCTGGGATGGGAGTGGGCAGAGCTGCCCAAGACTCATTGAGAAACCATTTAAAGTGCAAGCTATTTCAGGCATGGGAAAAGGCACAGAGAATACATACCCATGTATTCCCCGCCCAGCTTAAGACATAAAACAATTTTCATACAATAGAAGCCCCACATGCCCTCCCCAACCTCATTCTAATCCCACCCCTAGGTCACCGCTGTGCTGAGTTTGGCGTTTCTCATCCTCAAACACCCACAATTCCGTGCACCTGCATTACCCAAGTCACATACAGTTTAGTTTCGTCCATTTTTAGATTTTAAATAAATGGCTTCGTGCTGTGTGTCCCCTTCCGCAACTTGCTTCCCGCGTAACACCACAGCGTGAGATTTATCCTTGCTCATGCCCGTGACGCTAAATTGTTGATTTTCCCAGCTGTGTGGTATTCATGGTTCAAATATGTTCCTCTATCCCTTCTGCTGTCACTTTTCCAGCCCTCACTGGCCGCTCCTGCTCTGACCCCAGCAGGCCACACGTCGAGACTCTTTTTCTCCCCTGCTCGGGCTCTGTGGCCATCACAGCCAGGCTCTTGATTGACCCTCAGGTGGGGAAGAATCCAGGCCAAGCTGAGAATGCAGAGCAGAGCACAGCGCAGGCCCTGCATGCCCCGAGGGCCGGAAGGTAGTCAGGGAGGGCTTCCCGGAGGAGGGGGCAAGGAAGCGGGATGCTGAAAGATGGAGGGAGTCTGGCATGTGGCTGAGTGTGTGGCTGTGAAGGCACAAGTGTGGAGGGCTGAAGGCACTTGTGCTCTTGGGGCATGTTTGGTGGCTAGGTGCCCCAGAGCACCCACACATGCCCCCCGCACACCCCAGGCCCTGGGGCCAAGCTGAGGTCTCACTTACTTCGTCGACCGTGGGACCACCATGTCCGAGAGGGATTCGTAGGTTTTTTGCCATTGTACATAGCTTGGTCTGTGAGAGTACAGAATCGTTCAGTGATTTTTTGCAGAAAAGACTGTGGAGTGTCCTAAGAGTCCAGGAACCTGCATGCCCCTTTCCCTGAGGGCCTGAGAGGAGCAGGGCTAGGGGCCAGACAGAGCCCCAAACATCCCCTGAGGCACTGCCGTGGGCTTTGGGACCCCTGTCCCCAGCCCCATCTGGGGCTTAGCCTCCCCATGAGGCCCCAGGCACCATGGAGCGGCCGTGAGAAGGACTCAGGAGATTCCTGCTGGGGGCTCTTATCCTGGCCCCGTGTGAGCGTGGGCAAACCAGCTGACCGCTCTGATCCTGGCCCTGTGTGAGCGTGGGCAAACCAGCTGACCTCTGCGGCCGCAGGACAAGGGAACAGTAACAGCCCCCGCCTGACCCCGGGCGTGTTGTGAGGGAAACGAGCTCCTGCGTGTGGCATCGGGCACACAGCAGATGCCCGAGAAATGACCGCTTCTGTCACTATTACCACCACAAGCACTGTCACCTGCTCCCCTGACCACCCCACAGCTGCCGTTTAGGTCTCCGGATCTAGCCTTGGGGGACTCCCGCTTCATCTCTGTTGGGCAGGACGAGTTTCCTTCTGTGATCACCAACCCAGATGGAGACCCCAAACCACTCACCTTCCTGGTCCACTTACTTGGGAACAATGACCAGAAGTGTGATCAGATACTCAGAATCCAACACAAAGTCTTCTTTGCTCACAATATCGCTCAGTGTCCGAGTGAAGAGGTTTCCCCTGAATCCACGTGGGACAAAGGGGTTGTGATCAGCAGAAAAGCACACAGAGGCATCCCTGGGCCTGTGGGATGCCCAGACCCCCAGCACTCTCATGACACGCAGGTGTTGGGACAGCAGGGGACAGGAAGGTTCAGGACGCTTCCTGGGGAGGGGTGGGGGCCCTGGGCTAAGTGTCCCCCGGCTGTGTCCAGAACTGTGGTGCCTGGCGGGACCCCAGGTCCTATCACCAGTCACCCGAGCTGAATTCAACACCTCGGTCAGCTGCGCTGCCCCGGCGCAAGCCACCGGCTGGTGCGAGGGGATCGCTGGCGCCAGGAAGCTTATGTTACCCAAATGGAACACAGCGGTCGGCTCACGCCACCACCTGGGCCACTCCGGGCAGAGACAGGCCCAGAAGAGGGCTCCGTTTCACCTTACACACCTTACAGGTCCAGCAGCCAGGGGACATTCACCTGAAATAGCTTTGTACGTGTGTCCAGTGGAACCTGTCTCATCAAGGTCATGGTATTTTTAGCACAGGGATCAAGGCTATTGTATCAGCCAATGGGCCAAAACACAACTACTGGGACGGTCTGTAGCATCAGCACGTAGGCCATGAGGTTAAGTACCCAAGTGCACGTTGCTTCCTGAGGAAAGAGCTCTCGAGCCCTTAGTCAAGGCCGGAAGCTTTAGGTAAAAAGCCGTCCCACAGGGCTCTCCAGACTGCCCCACCTGGAATCCACACGCCCTCTTCCCCATGCTGACCAGCCATCACTGATAAGGCCCTTAGGGTCCCCCTCCAAAGGCACCCTGCAGTGCCCATCTGTCCCGGACTCCTTACGCTATCAGACCTTATCTGTCCGGTCTTATCTATAAGACCTTATCTTACACCTGCACCCCTTGCGCAAAGCAGACTTTCCATAAATATTTGTTGAGTGAATAACTGTGAGCTCTCCAAGCGCAGAAATGATATTTTATTCTGCTTTGTATCTTTAGGGCCTAGCATAAGGCCTGAGTATGGTGGGTACTTAATAAACATTGATCCGAAGAAGAAAAAGAGAAACATCAGAGGGAGACGGAGACTGTCGGACCCTCTTCACCCTCCCCTCCTTCACTCCGTGTATGTTCAATTAACCACTGTTACTGTTGGCCCTCCCTGCCCAGCACGTAACTCCTGAAGAGGCAGGAGTGTCTCCGTGTCTGTCTGTCCATCTAGCTGGCTGGCTGTCTCTCTCAGACACAGACACCCAGCTCACCCAGTGATCTGAAAGGCCCGTGCAGGAGCCCGGCTTGGACGCTGCCCTGGCCAGGCCCTGAGGCTGCAAGGAGCGTGGGACCCCGAAGACTCACGTGGACTTCTTCTCCAGGTTCTCCAGATTTGTCTTCAGAGCGTTGTAGGCGGCCATTCGGGACTTCAGGTCCGTCTCAATCTGTGCCAGTTGCTATTTGGAAAAGCAAGAGTTTAAAGAGTTGGCTGAACTTTTCAAAATTGCCGCAAATTGCTCCTGGCGCACTTAAGGAAAACGCTGCACCCCGCCCATTTGCCGGGATGGCTTACGTTTTTCTCCCCTCTGCTCTCCCAGACCTTCCAGCATTTGACCCTACAGTGAGCTCACCCCGGGAGGCAGGGAAGGGATTAATGGCTTTTCTAGGATCACTCAGCAAGCTGAGTCTTGTCCCGATTTCAAGCCCATCTCGTACTCTCAGGGCCCCTAGGGCCCCAACTCCATGTGCTCTCAGGCTCTGCTAGAGGTCAGCTCAGGCTGACCCCCATCCCGGCTTCTCGGAGGACCCGCTGTAGCCCAGCCCCGACCAGCACCCAGGTCTCCAGGCTCAGCTGTGCCCCACGGCAGCCCCTTCCTGTTCTGTGTAGGTAGGAAGGCTCTTTTCAGTTTGGAGGCAGGTCACCAGCCTGACGTTAGGGATATCCCCCTGTTCTGGAAGTTTCAGGAGCACGTCCGGGATCCCCTCCTGCGGTGGGCAGGGAAATGAGGCTCAGCTCTCCAGATGCCTGGCCTCAGGTGCCCCACCTGCTCAGCCGGGGTGATAACTCATCCACAGCAGTGAAAGAAAAATGCTCACCAGGCCCAATTCAACGGAAGTGCTCAAAAGTCAGCAGCTGTTACGACGACCACTGCAAATCAGTATCTCGAGGTCGCTGAAGCCAGCGGCTCAGCGACAGCGGCGGACCCCTCTTGCACGTGGGAACTGTGGGGATTTTCTGGCTCACAGTTTAACAGCAGGGTCCACGAACACAGAACTGGCCCGACAAAGCACGGCACCCACACCACGGAATACTGTGCCAGCGACACGGTGCCTGAGGGCTGGTCCCACCGGGAGGAAACACATTCAGGGACGCCTCGCTGGTGGCCCACCCTGGGCTGCAGAGGGGACATTTACATCGCACCAACACACACAACAGATCAGCACACCACTGCTGCTACGGGAACGTCTCAGGAATCACTACACAGAAAAAGGAGGCAATCTGTAGGATATGCAATTTTGAGTTGAAATATGTATACTTTTAATATAGATGAGAGGATCCACTTTAAACTTGTAGACATTGGTTACCTTTAGGGAGATTAAAGGGAGTGGCAATTGGAGGGGAGGGGACGTGTGGGTGATGGGGCGGGGCTTTCATCTTTCGATTTTGATTGTTTGATTTTTAAAATAAGATTTATAATTTTTTTTTACAATTTTTAGAACCTTTTTACTTTGAAATGATTATCGATCACAGGAAAGAGATCCCATGTACCCGTCTCACCCATTGCTAACATCTCACATAACAAGAGTACAATATCGTAACCAGGAAATTGACATGGCTACGAGCCACAGATCTTGATTTTTAAAATAAGATTTATACATTTGTATTTTTTTTAAAGGAAAAAAAATCAAACAAAAAATCCTGTGTCATCTTTATTCTTCTGATTTTACCACAAGTCATGGAAAAACTACAGAGTTTTAGAAAAACTACAGTGTTTAGAAACCCGCAAAACAACGAGAGGAACTAAGACTTGGGAACCTGTCAGGCCCGAATTTGAATGCCAGTTCCAGCTCTGGCTGTGTGACGTGGTGTCAGCTCCTGAACCTCTCTGAGCTCAGTGCCATGGAATTACCATGAGCTGCTACAGTCCTCAGAGCAGGTCATCCAGAAAGGTGAGCTCTTTCTTCAACAGACTGAGCCCCTCAAGGGCAGACTGGGTCTGGGTGATCTCTGCGATTCTGGGCAGAGCGGCCAGCACAAGGCAGTGCTTCGAGGACATGTCCAGAGCCAAGCGCTCCCGCAGTCCTGCCCCTTCTGGCATGTGGCTGGCATGCACTTCCCACCACCGAGGGGCAGGTGCGCCAGGCAGAGCCTTGAGGCCCCGTGAACCTCTCTGCACAGCACCCAGAGATGCTTCAGGTGGTGGAGACGCCAGCGGCCGCTGCCCAAGTGGTTTGGAGGGAGCAGGCCCCCACCGAGCACCATGGACATGCGTGCGGTAGGCAAAGAAACTGTTTGCTATGTTATGCCGGTGAGATTCGGGAGCCTTTTTGGAAATACACCGTGACCCAGCCCGTGGAGATGGACACAGCCAGGGGCTGGGTCCCCATCCTCGCTCCCCTTCATTAGGGGAGGCAGGTGGGCTCAGTTCCCAGCTGTTGGGAGGGTCGGGGGCCCAGCCCTGAGAGTGTCAGCACAGGGCACCTCCCAGGTGGGGAGACCCGTTCGGACACCTAGAAGACACTGGGCGCTTTCAGAGAAGGGAGTTCCTCTGACTAGGACGTCTCTAGTTAACAGATTTAGCTCTCGCGATGCGGGGAAGAGGCCTGAGCCAGTGCTGAGGGCAGCGCTCGAGTGCTCCTGGGGCGGGACGGGGTGAGGGAGACGATACCCGGAGCCTCTGCCTGGCCGGCCTCAGAAAGCTGATTCCTGGCAGTGGAGCCAGCCCAGGGCTTCCTTGGGAAGTGATGCCAGGCATACGGCCCAACCGAGACCTGCATCCCCATCCCAGGGCAATACTTCAACACCTGCAGGTCCTGGGGGATGCCACGCCACCTCTCAGCCAGCTTCCCCATCTGAAAGCAGAGGAAGGCGACACCTACCCCATAGGGGTGACGTGGGAAGTAAAAGCCCAGCATGGCTCCAGGCACACAGGGAGCGCTTTCCAAACCAGTGCCCTCCTCTCCACCCTGCTTTCCTGCCAAAGTCACTCTTTGGGTCCCCCGGACTAGAGAGAAGCCAGGTCCTGTCCTCTACAACTGCTCTGCTCCCCCGCTCAGCTGACACCCCGATGCACTCTGGGAACCCTCCTCACTGCCTGCATCCCCGGGACAGCCATGCCGGCGAGCGCTGTCCCCAGTGGGCGTTTGGCACAGCCCTGGCCATGCTGCCTGGCTCGGCCTGGCCTCACCAGAGCAGGGCGGGGAGCGGTCAGTCCCACAAACTACTGTGTGCTTCCAGCTTGGGGGTGGAGGTGCACAACACCCTCCTGGATGCCACACCTGGCACAGGTGCTCTGGGAGCCCCTCCTCGAAGGGCCTTCCAGAATCACAGCCCAATCGCCCCAGGAGGGGCTGGGACCTCTGATGTAAAGGGGGCCCGACGAGCCGCACCCAGATTCCGGAGCCTTCTGATCCCACCCGTGCTCCCAGAGACAAAGGCCAGGTGCCAGCCTGCCAGCAGGAGATGCACAGGACTGCAGTGGGGGGGGGGGGCGGTCCCAGCAGCCCATCGCCTTCACCTGAGCCGCCCAGACACACCTGGGCGCTTCTGTCGCCCTGAGACAACAGGAAGGCTTTGTTCCTGGTCTGGCTGAGATGCTCCCCAGCCACCCAGCCACAGGAGACGTGACATATCAGGGGCTCTGTGCATCTTGGAGGGAGGGGAGGGACAGTGGCCATAAACCATCAGGCTAAACCTCAGGAGCTTCGTCAGCGCCCACCCTCAGGGGGACCAACGGGAGTCAACACACTGCAGGACACCCGCGACGTCCCCAGAGGGCTCCGCCCTGGTGCTCTTATTAACGCAGCAGAAGCTGGAGGCCCCCCGCTCACCGAGGCAGTGCAATCATGGGGGCAGCACCCACCGGCCTCCCCACTGTCAGCAGGGGTGGGACCCCGGGAGATGCCTCCCAGGAGTTAGGGCTCTTAAGCCAAACTCCACGGAAGCAGACAGTTTTTGTTAAGTGAACGATGGCCGTCGGGTCGGGAGAGTCAGGGTGGGACTGACTTCTCCATCAGCACCTTTCAAAGGGGAGCGCAGTGGACAGGCGCCGGGGTCTGGGGTCAGAACACTAGGGGCTCAGAGCACCCATCGAGGGCAGTGTCCTGTAAGACGAAGCCACCCTGCCCAGTGGCAGATTTGGAAGAGGTGTAGGGAGGACAGGTGGTCACCAAGCCGTTTCCAGGGCTGCCCTGAAACCCAAAGGTGTCTGACCTTGCCCGGCGCATGGAAGGCCACAGCTCAGGGCCCAGTCAGGGCTGGCGGGAGCCAGACGGGAAGGGACCCCACCCAGGGCCACTGGGCAGGGCGAGGACCCACCCAGCCTCCCGCCTCCGGAAAGTCCCTCCTCGCTTCGCTAGGGTGCAAACGCCATGTAGCTTCACCCCAGATGGTCAGTGACGCCGGTCACAGCAGCATGACGTCCCCCGAGAGAAGGCCCTTCTCTTACCTTTGCCAGAGTGTCTGCTATGCTCACCAGCGGCTGCTTCGCAGGGTACTTGGCCATGTCCCATTCGAAGTGGGTCACAAAGGACGTTAAGTCCGCTGGAAGAACATAAACACATTGCACCGGACAGTGGACTCCCCGTCTCTCCTGAGACGCAGGCAGGCCAAGCATCCCCACTGAAACCGAGGAAGCAATGAGAGAAACGGAAGGACAGACTCAGGGCGCCCTCCCTCTCCGGGAGAGCAGATGCTCCCCACGGGAGCAGAGGGCCAGGCCAACCATCAGCCAGGACCACGGGTAGCCCTACCCTCAGGATGCTGTAAAGGTGCGCTCCTGCACCCAAGCTCAAACTCAGACGGCTGCCCCAGAGCCCCGCGCGTGGGAGGCCCTGCTCTCCCAGGGGGTGGCCACGAAGTCGGAGATATTCTGCGGCACCAGACGAATCCCCTGCCTTTTCCAGTTGGTTCGACCACACTCCCAGCTGAGTTGTCAGTTCGAGGTACCCCAAAGGTACCCCAGAGAGCCCCAAGCCAACCCCCAAGACCCCACAGCCACCGTTGGTGCCACCTGCCCAGCAGATGACCATCTCCCTGCCTCTCCCACGTCCCAGCGCTAGACATGGGCCAGGTCCTCACACGCGTCTATTTCAACAAAGGCATTTTCAACATTAGCGAAATACTGGAGTTAGTGAAGGTGGTTTTTACCACCTGGTACAGATGTGCATTTGTCAGGGTATGTTCTTTATATAAAAGTGCATAGTGGGTGGAACAAATCAGTGTTTTCTCAAATTTCCTTTTCTCTCTTCCTTTCTCCGAAGCCTAAACCTGTGTGCTCAGGGTGTGATTGTCTCTAACCGGGTGGAGGAGGGGCTGCGAAGTCAGGCAGCGGCGCCTGGGGGCCCTGAGGCGTGTTAGTAACCAAACCTCTTTGCACCTCAGCCTCCTGACCTGAGAAGTGCGTGTGCGAAGGGGTGTCCGCACACCTCCTGAGGGCCCTCTCTCCTCAGGTGAGCTCTAGGCACATTGAAAGGGTGCAACCCGGGGGCCAGCTGCAGGCTACACCCCAGTCCATTACCCCTTCAGTGTAGGATGCGCTAAGGGGGCCCCCAGCCTTGCTATCCTGGGTTCTCCCCCCAGGTTATGTGGACGCCGGCCCTTCACACAGGTGAAAAGCGACTGGTCACTGCTCCCTCAACTTTCAGTCACCGCGACTGAAGGCCAGCTCACTACTGTGCTGGGAACAGCAGACCGTAGCCCCCTCGCCTTCGAGGTGCTCCCTGTTTGCTCGGGACACGAGTCAAACATGACACCACAGTGAGCAGTGTAACACAAGGCTGGCAGGGGCTGAGGAAGGAGGGGGAGAGCCCACACCTGCCTCCTGTCCTGGGGGGCACTCCAAGGGCTTCGTGAGGACCCCGTATTCACGCAGGGACAGAATGGGATGAAGTTTGCCACGTGGCCGGTGAAGGAGGACACCGGGCATCAGGCGGGGTGGACTGGTGAGCGTCACACGCGGGGCATGAGGACTCCCTGGGTCACGCTGATGGAGCAGGGAGTGTGGACGGAGCGGGAACAGGAAGGCCAGGCAGGGTCAGGAAAGTCACGTCTACACCTTCTCCTGTGGCGATACAGACACCAGGCCCACCTCCTGAGCCCCTCGCACATGCCAGGAGTGGGACACGCGTCACTCCAACCTCAACAGCACTGCGGAAAGGTCACCAAGAGGTCAGGACATAGCCGGGGGAGGATACTGGTGCTCTGAGGAGCCTTCTCTGGGGCTGTGAGGGAGACAGAAGGGAAAGCTAAGAGGGGCCCATGCCCGGGGAGTAGAGGCAGGGGGCCAACAACGGCACGCAGGGACAATTACCCCTGGGGCACGAAGGAGGCTCGGGGTACACCTGGGTTTCCAGGTTGGGTGACTAGGTGAAAGGAGGGGATGCTCACTCGGCCAGGCAGCGGGGAGGCGGCAGCCTGGGATGGAGCAGAGGCGAGCGGACGGGACGAGCTAAGTCGGATATTCGGGTCAGTTAAGTTCCCGCACGGCAGATGGAAATGAAGTGGGGCTTGGAGGAGGGAAGTGGGCTGTGGGAGGGAGGTCAGCAGGATGACGACGCTGGTGATGACCATTACAGTAGCTGACGCTGGCTGGTGCTTTACTGTGGCCTGGACGCATGAGTTATTTCAGTTCATTTACCCTTCAACCCTGTTCAATATTATTATTATCTCCATTTCAGAGATGAGGAAACTCTGGCACAGAGTAAGTCGTGTAACGTCCACCAGAAAAGGAGACAAGGAACGTGGAGGCCAGGGAGGACCACGCCCCTTCCCCGCCCCGGCCTCGGGCAGGAGCAGCCACACTCTGGGGGGACAGGGAAGCTGCCGTTGTCGGCATCTCCGCAAGAACCACACTCCGATACCTCTGGTCTCCTGACTTAGAGGGTCCTTCAGATTCCAACGGTGTTGGGATTGACAAGAGGGCCTCTGAGGCACCAAGGGTGGGGCCCTGACCCAAGTGGACTAGTGCCCTTATAAGGAGAAACCAAAGAGCCCCCACACCCCCCGTGCTCCCACCAAGCAAGGACCGTGTGAACACACAGGGAAGGGAGCAGGTTCTCACCAGGAACCACATCCGCCATCACCTTGACCTTGAATTTCCAGCCTCCAGAGCTGTGAGACATAAACATCTGTGGTTTAAGCCTCCAGTCTGCAGTATTTTGATATGGCAGCCCGAGCTAATACAGATTTTGGTATTAATTTGGTTATTAATATGGATTTGGGGATTGCTACACTAGGGCAGGGAAATGACTTTGTAGGAAGGATCCAGGCCTCGGAGGAACTGCATTGAGGTCTGGATGATGGCAGGGGCGCAGTCAGAGGCAGAACTGACGGTCGCAAAGGGCTCCTCGTGTGCCAGCAGTCACCCTGATCCTGCTACTGGATCCTACTGTGGGCCAGGCCCTGGGCAAGCACAACGGTCACACACCTCCCATGCGGTCACATGCTGCCCGGTGGGAGCCATCGCCCACCACACAGGCCAGGGAACAGCCCGCCCTAGGCAGGTGCCAGGCAGATGTGTGCTCTAGAGACTCCTGCCTCTGCCCACCCCAGACCCCATGGGCACACCACCACCCAAGCTAAGCCACCCCCGACCCCTCACTCTCTCTCTCACTGCTGCTCTTGTCCTAAACATCAGGCTGGAGACCAACTCCTGCAAGCCTGCCCAGCCCTCCCTCCCCCTGCTGGCCTGAGCCCTGGGATGCTTGCCTCATCACACTAATGACGCTGCACGATCACCCGTGCTTCCCTTGCTCTTTCAGCCTCCTTGAGGGCAGGTGATTATCTCTGTGTCCCCAGAGCCTGTGACAGTGCCCAGCAGGGAGCAAGTGCTTCGTATGAGAATCTGCCTATTAACCCTGATTATTGTACTAACACTATCCGGGTTGCTTAGAAGAGGTACATTTCAGACAAGGTCTCGTGTCCATGCATTTTCACAAACTCCAGGCTTTTACGGCGCTCAAACCAAAAAGAACGCGTCCCTCTTTTCTACTAGAATGCCTGTGACTCCTTTAAGACTCAGCCCCCCTCCTCGTGGGGGCTCCTAAGCACTTGGTTTCCATCACAGCACGTCAGGCACTGTGGGTCTGGTCCCCAGGCCGTGAGCTCCTGGAGGACAGTCATCGCTGGATGCCCAGCACCCAGCACACTGCCTGGTACTCGACGGCCAGGCACGCGTGTCTGATGAGTGAGACAAGGAGACGGTGAAGGTCTCCCGACAGAAGCCTCCAGAAACCTCTGGTTCGTGACTGTGAGCTCTTCCACCTCCTCTTCCAGGTGGAAAGCACCAGCCCCAGCTCCAGACACTGCCCCCTCCCCGCAGCCCCAGCTCACGCATCCAAGGGCCTTGCCCACTCTGCCTGAGGACGCCCTCAGCCTTAGAAAGCGGCAGCCCTGGGCCCTCCTGTGCTTCCAGGACCGCAGCCTCCGCTCCGCCTGCCCCGGAAATGACAGGCTCCCGTCCCCTCCCCTCTCCCCAGCTGAAGTCCGGAAGCCTGGTCTCGAGGGAGCAGTATGGGGCTTGGATCAAGGGCCTGTGAGGTCAGACCACGGCCCGGGCAGGCTCACTTTGAATCAAAACACGCTGTACACAGGCGGTTGCCCTTGAGCAACAATGATGTCATCTAAGAACCAAAACAAGGCCTTCCCGGCAGCGGCAGAAAGAAGGACCTGTGACCACACAGGCGGCGGCCTGCTGCCCGGGCAGCCAGACGGGCCTTCAGGTGGTTCTGACTCTGCGCGTCAGCCTCTGCTGCAATCAGAGTCTGTGTCCTTCCACGCTCCAAGCGCAGCGAGAGGCAGAGAACCAACAAAAACAAAAGGTGCCCAGGCAGAGCAGAGAGCCGACAGGTGAGAAAACCAAGACCCAGGGAGGCGACCTGCCAAGGTCACAAAGGACCAAGCCTGACTGTTCCAAGGCCAGTACTGCTGGCCCTCCAGCAAACACAGCCCAGAAGACTTGGGTGTACCCTCAGGGACATCAGATTAAAATCCCACCTGCTGGGGGCAACACTGAGTTTCTCCAGTGAATTCTCTCAATCACTAGTTCCCTGGGTGCTCTGCAGAAGAAAAATATTTCCCCATCCGGATAATATCAGGAAAGCCTGAGACAAACTGTCTCAAAGGTCTCTTGACTGCAGTACTTTTCAGAGCCTTTACTACGTGTGCATGAGCAATGTTCAGCAGCCGGCCATGAGCTCTGCCCTAGCGTCCTTGACCTTTGTTCGCACAGGGCTGGGGTACGGGACCAGCTGGAAGTTGTGGGCACCCAACTCCCAGGCGGCCTAGAGATAATGAAACACTTACGAACAAATGAAGCTGAATTCCCACCTCCTGAGAGGAGAAGCAGCGGCTCTTAGAGTCGTGCCATTTGGACTGGGAATGGATACGATGTAATAATAACATCTAATTTTAATTGACGTGAATTTTGAATAGAATGTAAGCATTTTGATCATTATTGTAATGTGAGCTCAAATCCTAGAATCCTCAGGACCAGGTTTTTATGTAGAAAAGTAGCTCTAGGCCCTAAGTCTGCGCTTCAGTCTAGGGCCCTATGAGTTACCTGCTGGGAAGTAAGATCAGTTCATCAATTGAACAAAATAATTTTTTTTGATTAGCCTCGGCAAGAAATCTCAGTGTAACTAACAGATTGCATTTGGGAAGGCATTTTGGTGACTTCTAATCTGTAAAGATTTGTATTCGTCCTAAGAGGATCTGCTGGCTTCAATTCCACCAGTCTGAGCAGGCTGGAGAAAAAACCAAAGCAAACGACACCTTCGAACAGGGAAACCAGAAATGGCTTGTTTGAGCATAGGGACTCTCCCAGGAGGGGCCTGAGAGAAGAGGGCTCCCTGTATGAGCCAGCCCCCAAGAACAGGCAGGAGGACGCTAGGGACAGCCATCACGGCAAGAAGCGAACCACAAGACAAAAGATGCCCAAGTTGATCTTGAACTCCAGGGTCAAGGCATTCACCACTTCAGGAGGCATACAGTGCTGCATGCCTTGCCTCCCTCGAGGCAAGGGAGATGCAAGGAAGAGCGGGGAGGGAAAAAACAGCTGCTATCTGTGTTATATGGATATCGTGACCACGCTACGAGATTGTCATTTGAGAAATCCATCGTCACCTGATCACTGTATCCCTACAACCAGACTGAGATTCCACCTTCCCGGGGACATGCGGGTGGCACACTGAGCACGCACACAACAAACAACGCACAACCTACTCTTTAAACATTTCATTTTCTCCTTCAAACCTGCAACGTAATAAGGTGGAGTTATTAGACTGCATTAACATACAAAACTAAGTTCAGATTTGGGAGTACGAACATTTCCATGTATCAGTTAAAACAAGCAAAGAAAAAGCTTTCGAATGTTCCCAGGAGGGAATTCCCTGGCGGTTCAGTGGTTAGGACTCCACGCTTCCACTACAGGGGGCACGAGTTCGATCCCTGATGAGGGAGTTAAGACCCCGCATGCCACACGGCGGCCAAAAAAAGAAATGTTCCCCGAAGGGAAAAGACTTTAATTTATATGTAATAAATGATATAAATAAATATTAAATATAGAATATATGTTCTCATTTTCAGTATACTTATGCGTAGAGTCATAGGTCTAATTATCTCTACAGATGCTGAAACACCTAATTCTAAGGTTTCCAAAGCCTCTAAGTTTTTGTCTTGCACGTTTTAAGTGCACTCAAATTGTTTGTACACTAATTCATGGACCAAAACATCCTTGGAATCTAAAGATTTACCCTGTTTGCATAGGGGAGACAGAACACCAAAGGCAAACATGCTACCCAAAGTGTTTTTGGTCCATCTCTCCTCCGCCTACTGGGCACAACTAAAGAATTCAGTCTGAGGCATTCCCAGCAATGGAGGCATTTTTCAGCCTCGTTTGGGGAAAGGGATAAATCGGTTGGGGGGTGGGGACAGAATACTCCATGCGGGATAAAGTGGAGGCTGATAGACAAGGTGGGTGAGCCAACCAACCATTAAACCTCATTGAACCCATTTTCATTTCAAATTTCACTGAGGAGCTCAGCTACAGGTAAGAAATGCCAGATGCTTTAGAAATGAGACAGCAGGATTATAAGCTTGTAAAGGGGCACGTCTTCCAAACAGCGGTGCCGATGTGTCAGTCTGGAGCCTCCGTGGTACCTGCATCATTTCAGCCGCTACTGTGTGGTCACATCTGAGGCCACTGAGGGACCAGAATGGGCTGGGAAAGCACCGTCATAAACGCACTTCAGGAACCTACCTCCATTGGCCAGGAGGTTCTCCTGGACCTTCCCCTTTGCATCCTCCATCACTTCCACCACACTCTGGGCCATTCTCTTTATGAGGCTTTGGGGAAAGAACGAAAAGCCAGTTAGAGTAGGAAACTGCCCTCAGAATACTCCCGCACTCTGCTGGCGGCAGAAGGACCAGAGTCACCCTTTGGGAGAACAATCCGGCAATACGCATGGAGAGACACAAAATGCTAACCAGTATTTAAACCAGTGTTTCCACTTCTGGGAAACTATCTTAAGGAAACAGGACAAACAGAAAAAGCTTTCTGAATAAAAAGATGTTCTTCGCAATAACATTGCTGACGGCGAAAAACTGGAAGCCACTGGAAGGTTTGACAATAGCGGATTGTTTAAGTGAAGGACGGTATACCCAGCTGAGGGGTTATTAGCAGCCACTGAAAATAGGTTTACAAGGAATTTCTAATACCATGGAACAAGGCGTGCATTATAATGTTATGTGGAAAGAAAACAAGATACAGGCTTATACAGACAGTATGGCTGCAGCTATGTGAAAATGCTCTTCCTACTTTACATATTTTCTATTCTAGTCCAGTATTGCTTTTATAATTAGAAAATTAAAACTTTCTAAGTCTTCAGAAAACATACTGAAGGCTCCAGAAAGTACGAGAAAGGAAAGGAAAGTATGAGACTTGGAGGCAGAAGGGCTCAAGTTCACTGTGGCTCTGCCAAATGTATGACTCTGGCCAAATTTATTTAATCTCTTTGAGCCTCAGTTCTCTTCTCTGTAAAATGGGATGATACCCATTTTGCGGGATTGTTGTAAATATTAATAGAACTAATCAGGCAGGAGTGTCTGGTGGCAAAGAGTGTCCACTCCTGGAGGCCCATCAGTTAGAAGTCCAGCTGGCAGCAGGCCAACCAGGATCAAAGTCTAAAAGCTCTGATGATCTACATCTTTGCCTCAGGCGCTCTCTACTCATTCTCCTGGCTCCCAGGAGGGAGCAGGTGTTTGCAGGCAGGAGGATGAGGTCACTGAATTCCAAATGGAGAACACGGTTTTCTGCTGACGCAGACACTGGCCATGTGGCCACTCAGAGCGTGGAGCCCAAGGGCCTAGGGCCCGACACAGAAAACTGAGGCAGAGGGCACTGAAAGGCCCCAGATTAAAGAAAGAGAGGGATAGAGGGAAAGACGGAGAGAGGGAAGGAAAAAATGACGGAGTAGGCAGGGAGAGCAACTTGTTTTCGCATCTAACTTATGTATGTTCGTGACCATAAACTGAAAAATACAAGTATAAAGTAATTAACAAAAAATGAAGGGGCTTTCCTGGTGGTGCAGTGGTTGGGAATTTGCCTGCCAATGCAGGGGCACGGGTTCGAGACCTGGTCCAGGAAGATCCCACATGCCGCGGAGCAACTGAGCCCATGCGTCACAACTACTGAGCCTGTGCTCTAGAGCCTGCGAACCACAACTACTGAGCCCACATGCCACAACTACTGAAGCCCGCGTGCCTAGAGCCCATGCTCCGCAACAAGAGAAGTCACCGCAATGAGAAGCCCGAGCACTGCAATGAACAGTAGCCCCCGCTCGCCGCAACTAGAGAAAGCCCGCGCGCAGCAACAAAGACCCAATGCAGCCAAGAATAAATAGAATTAATTAATTAATTAATTTTTTAAAAAAATGAACAACCACACTCTCCCACCCAAAAGGAAACACGTGCTTTGAATTCTGGCATATTTCCAAATACTTAACACTTCCACAGTTCATATTAAGTTGAGGTTCTCTTTTGTTTACCAAGTCCTCTATCACTGTTATTGAATCATCACAAAAATTCGAGAATTTTTGTGATGATTATCATCCCATTTTACAGATGGGAGACTGTGGCCCAGAGGAGTAATTTGCCTCCCAACTACCCAGTTTGTCTGTGGACCCCAAGGCTCTAGGCCACCTGGGCTCAAATCTCCACAAATGTGTTGGCATTTCTTAGGATAGCAGCTCTGCATCTTACTAATGACAACGGGGCAAGTCACCTAGCTAATCTCATTCTGTTTCCTTGGCAAAATGGGGGTGATGTTCCTCATCTCACAGAGTTTGGTGCAATGCATATCAAGAACCAGGCCCCCGGGAGCTTGTGGTAGGTACCTTCAGATGAGCTCTCGGCAGCCTGATGGAGGCGTCTGGGCTCTCTGCCCTCTGGTTCCCCAGTAGATTCGATAGGAGACGGTGAGGGCAGGGGTAGGGGGTACAAATCTGGTTCCCTCCCAGTTCCAGTAACCTATCTCCCCTCATCTCCTATAGCCTAGGGGTGTGGCAACCTCTCTGCGTCTACCTGGGTTCCTGTACCGTTCCTTGTGCTTCTCAACAGCCCTCATACAACTACACGCTCCTTTATGAATAGACCTTTCTCAAATCATCCTAATTGGAGTATGTCTTCTGTTATTTGTTAGAACCCTGACCCTATAAATTCATTCGCTCATTCACTCATTCATTTAGCAAATTCCAGACATTAATCAACTGTGTGCCAAGCACTGATTAGAGTGCCGTGGACCTAGATGCTATGCACAAAGCAGCCCCTGCTCTCAGAGAGCTTCTTTCTAATGCTGTCAAGGGCTCCTCTTTATCATTATTATAGCGACACATGCAGGTTGCTGTCTCTTATTACCATATCCTCTGTCATATTTTGAGTAATTTCTTTACATGAAGGAAGTAGTAACTGCAGCCCCAATGGCAATGCCTGAAGCATAGAAGCTGTTCAGGAAATGTTTGCTGAATGAATAAACGAATGTCATAGCACCTAAATAACACACATGCTTCCTTCCTAATCGACCTAAAAGCAGAACTCCCTCGTCATTCTGTTAATGACTCTTTGCTGTTCCCAATTCTAGCCTCCAAGAAATGTTTAACTATAAAAGCATGGAGGCACACCTGCCCTAGGTGTGTACACCACCACGGAACATCTCAGAATAGCGCAGTCTGACGAAGCTTAATTGCTGGAAAACTTGCTTGTTGCACATAACAAAAATTCCCTGACTTACTGTGATCATTAACTACAGTCATCCGTGAATTGTGGTATGACAAAATCAGAACATTTTTCTCATTGAAAGGAATCTAAGAGTCTAGATGCTGTTTTAAATTTACTTTTTTCACTTTACAGTTCATTGTGAAAACCTTTACACGTCACGGTAGAGCTTCCTCATTCCTTTCATTGACTGCATAGCATTTCATTGCAAGGTTGTATCATAACTAATTCTCTCGATTGAACATTTGGGTTGTTTACGCTTTGAATGATTTTGCAGCAAAACATATATGTTGCCCATTTGTGCAGGCACATATGTAGGATAAATTGCAGAGGAGTAACTACTGGAATACAGGGTGTGAGCACTTGCAGTTTTAACAGATAAGGCCAAATTATCCGCCAAGTATACAGAGCCAATGTACCCTCCCACCAACAATGGATGAGAGTGCCTGCCTCCTAAATCCTTGCTAATGTGACGGATTATGGATCTTTTTAATCCCTGCCAATCTGATAGCTGAAAAGTTCTATCTCACTGGTGCTCCGACTTGCATCTGTTTGATCATCGATGAGGCTGGACATCTTCTGATAGGTTTATTAGACTCTACCCGATGGCTATCTTCTTCTGGTAATAGAGTGTTCATATCTTTCACTGGTTTCTCGTCATTTTTTTTTTTAAAAAAAACATCGATTTGTAAGGGCTCTTAGGTGTTTTGGGGACTCAATTCTTGAGACGCTCTTTTGAGCTAGATAACATCCCCACTCTGAAGATGAAAAAGTTAAGACTTAAAGAGCTAAAAGTCCCCCTACAGTGAGTTATAAGTGTCAGAGCAGAAGTTGAGCCCAGATCTACATGACTCCAAAGCCATGCTCTTCAGTGCTTGTCTAAACTAAACTCTGGCTCCCTCCTCTAACACAAAAGCTTATACTAACCCACAAGGGAAGATATAGAAATCATATTTTTAATTAAAAAAGCAAATTGCAGATGGTGTGCAACCTTGATTGGGGTTTAGTTACACTGAGGCACCCAACAAAATTCATCAACCTGTTCATACAAGATGTACACATTTCACTGTATGTACATTTTACCTCAAAAAGAAATTTTTTGATGGCCAACAGGCACATGAAAACATGCTCAATATCACTAATTATTTGAAAATTGCAAATCAAAACTACAATGAGGTATCACCTCACACTGGTCAGAATGACCATCATGAAAAAGTCTACAAATAATAAATGCTGGAGAGGGTGTGGAGAAAAAGGAACCCTCCTACACTGTTGGTGGGAATGTAAATTGATACAGGCTCTATGGAGAACAGTATGGAGGTTCCTTAAAAAACTAAAAATAGGGTTACCATATGATCTAGCAATCCCACTCCTGGGCATATATCCAGAGAAAACTCTAGTTAGAAAAGATACATTCACCCCAATGTTCATAGCAGCACTGTGTATAATAGCCAAAACATGGAAACAAACCCAAATGTCCATCAACAGATGAGTGAATAAACAAGACGTGGTACATATATACAATGGAATATTACTCAGCCATGAAAAAGAATGAAATAATGCCTTTTGCAGCAACATGGATGGACCTAGAGATTATCATACTAAGTGAAGTAAGTCAGAGAGAGAAAGACTTATATGTGAAATCTAAAAAAATGATACAAATGAACTTATTTACAAAACAGAAACCGACTCTCAGACATAGAAAATGAACTTATGCTTACCAAAGGGGACAATGGGGGGGGAGGGGAAAGATAAATTAGGAATTTGGGATTAATATACATAAAATAGATAAACAACATGGACCTACTGTAAAACACAGGGAACTATATTCAATATCTTATTGAATAACCTATAATCACCATTACATTAACCTATAATGGAAAAGAATCTGAAAAAGAATATATATATATATGTATATATATAAAACTGAATCACTTTGCTGTACACCTGAAACTAACACAACATTGTAAAATAACATTCAATTTTTAAAAATCGGTAAAACAAAGAAAAGAAAAAATATTCTTTTACAAGATACTATCTTTGTTTTTTTTTTGGCCACACAGCATGTGGGATCTTAGTTTCCCTACCAGGGATCGAACCCGTGCCCCCTGCATTGGAAGTGCAGAGTCTTAACCACTGGACCACCAGGGAAGTCCAACAGATACTATCTTTTTTTTTTTTTTTTTTTTTTGTGGTTCGCGGGCCTCTCACTGCTGTGGCCTCTCCCGTTGCGGAGCACAGGCTCCAGACGCGCAGGCTCAGCAGCCATGGCTCACGGGCCCAGCCGCCCCGCGGCATGCGGGATCCTCCCAGACCGGGGCACGAACCCGTGTCCCCTGCATCGGCAGGCGGACTCTCAACCACTGCACCACCAGGGAAGCCCTATAATCCCACTTTAAAAAATTATATGTCAGTATACACCTAAACGAGAATCCTGAAAGAAAAGACACCAAACTGTTAACACTGGTTACCTTTGTGGGTACAAGAACAGCACTTTTCCCTTTCTATGTACTTCTGTAATGTCATGCTTGAATTAAGACATAATGTTACTTTTGTAAGTAGAAAACAAAAGAAACGAAATAAATAATAATATAATAATTAAATAAATAATAATGAATAAAAATAAATAAACATAGCAGCATTATTTACAAGAGCCAAAAGATTGAAGCAATCCAAGTGCCAGTTGGTGGATGAATCGCTAAACAAAATGTGGTATTACCCATACAGTGGAATAATCATGCAGCCTTAAAAAGGAAGGAAATTCTGCTGCCTGATACAACATGGATGAAACTTGAGGTCATTATGTTAAGTGAAATAAAAAAAGAAACACTGTATAATTACACTTAAATGAGGTACCTAGAGTCAAATTCATAGAAACCTTAAGTAAAATGATGGTTTCCAGGAGCTGGGAGGAGGAGGGAATAAGGAGTTAGTGTAGTGTAAAATGGGTTAGCAGAGCTTCAGTTTTGCAAGAGGAAAGAGTTCTGAGAATGAATGGCAGTGACGGTTGCACAACAATGTGAATGTACTTAATGCCACCGAACTATTTTAAGAATGGTTAAAACGGTGATAAGTAGGAGAGAATTCCAGGAGGACGGCAGAGTCAGAAGCACCAGGAGTCTGTCTGCCCACCTAGACAACAGTGGCACTGGCAGAGTCTATCTGCTGTTCTGTGACTGTTTTGGAGCTCTGGAGCCTATTGAAGGCTTGCAACTGTCGGGTGGAGGCTTGAACCATAAAACTGCAGTCAATCTGGGTCAGTTTCAGCTCTTAGCACAGTAGCAGCCATCCCTCCCCACCCCCAGCCATGGCAGGCAGCCCTGTGTTCCTGGAGCAGCTGATACAGTTTGCAGGAGCCAGGGTGGGCAAAGGACCCTGTCCTCCAAACAGTGGAGAATCTGCTCTGACTGCTGCTTCTGATCACAGAGGCACAGACGAAGAGGTGGGCAGCCATTGCTGCCACCTCCCCACATTGTTGCGAACCCCCCTCCTTCTAGCTGTAGTGACTCCCAAGGGATTTAAAGGGCCAGTGCCCATTTTTCCTCCCTTCTTTTCTCTTTTTTTCCCATTTTTGGGAGCCGGACATTAAGACTAGGACATTCAAAAACAACTGTGCACATGGGGGAAATTAGAAAATGGCTGTGCATGTCCAGGGAAAGCCTCAAAAAAGACTTAAGGGGACTTTAAGTTTACACCTCAGGCTGGTCCTTGGCACAGAGACAAACTACAACAATAATTTTTTTTTTTAATAATAAGCAAAAACAACAAAACCCAGCAAATCCTGGGGAAGGTGGAGGATCTGATTTCCAGAGTTACCACATTATTAGATTCAAATGTCCAGGGCTCAACAACAACAAAAGAAATCACAAAACATACAAAGAAACAGGAAAATAGGGCCCATTCAAAGGAAAGACATATATCAACATAAACTGTCCCTGAAAAAGATCTGATGGCAGATCTACTAGACAAAGACTTGAAAACAATTGTCTTAAAGATGCTCAAGGAACTAAAAGAAGATGCAGAGAAAGTTAAGAAAACGAAGTATGAGCAAACTGGAAATATCAATAAAGAGATAGAAAACCTAAGGAGAAACCTAAAAGAAATTCTGGAGCTGGAAAGTACAATAACTGAAATAAAAAATTCACTGGAGGAATTCAAAGGCAGATTTGAGCAGGAAGAAGAAAGACTCAGTGAATTGAGGACAGGACATTGGAAATTATTGAGTCTGAGGAACAGAACTAAAAAGATAGAAGAAAAGTGAACAGAGCCTAAGGAACCTGTGGGACACCATCAAGTAGACCAACATATGCATTGTGGTAGTCCCAGAAAAAGAAGAGAAAGGAGCAGAGAGAATATTTGAAGAAATAAGGATAAAGCTGAAAGACTTATACTTCTTGATTTCAAAACTTACGACAAATCTACAGTAATCAAAACAGTGTGGTACTAGCATAGACATACATATAGACCAATGGAATAGAATAGAGACCCCAGAAATAAACTCTCACATATATGATCAAATGATTTTTCACAAAGGGACCAACAGCATTCAATGAGAAAAGGACAATTATTTCAACAAACAGTGCTGGGAAAACTGTAAAAGAATGAAGTTAATTTAACCCCTTACCTAACACCATATATAAAAATTAACTCAAAATGGATCAAAGACCTAAATGTAAGACCTGAAACCATAAAATGCTTGGAGTAAATCACAAGGCAAAAATTTAATGATATTGGACTAGGAAATGATTTCTTCAATATGACACCAAAAGCATAGGCAAAAAAAGAAAAAAAAAATACAAGTTGGACTTGAAAAATTTTAAACAGTGCATCAAAAACATTATCAACAGGATAAAAAGGCATCTCACAGCATGAGAGAAAAAAATTGCAAACCATCTGATAAGGGATTAATATACAGAATATATAGAGAATCCCTAAAAATCACAACATAAAAACATACAACTTCATTCAAAAATGGGCCTAGGGCTTGAATAGACATTTCTCCAAAGGAGATATACAAATGGCCAACAAGCACTGAAAAGGGCTCAAAATCACCAGCCAACACTAATGGTGAGGAGGCCTGGTAAAATGCTTGGCAGAACAACAAAAAGTCACCCATAAACATCAGGATAAAAGCTTAACCTCACTTGCTGTGATAAAGCATTTTTCACTTACCAGATGGGCACAGTAAAAAGATTTATAATTTCAGCACTGGCAAGTACTCTAGGAAATGGGAATACCAATGCCCTGTTGACATGGCGTGTCAAATGAACAGCTTTACAAGAGAGTATTTTCAGAATATCGATCAAACGTTTTTAACACACAGATATTTTTGCCCAGCAATTCTACTTCTAGGAATTGGCCCTTCTGATACGCTGGCTCCTGCGCAAAAAAACGTATACACAAGGATGTGGGCTGTGGCATGGTCTGTAATTGCAGAAGACAGGAAGTCATCTCAATGTTATCAATAGGGGACCCAGCTGATATAATGGACCACCAAGGAATCTCTAAAAAACAGTGAGGCAGAGGGCCTTCCCTGGCGGTCCATTGATTAAGACTCAGCACTTCCACTGCAGGGGGAGCGGGTGTGATCACTGACTGGGGAACTGAGATCCCGCATGCCACGCTGCATGGCCAAAAAACTAAAAACAAACTAACAAACAAAAAGCAATGAGGGAGGTATCTCAGACTGCCATGAAAGGTTGTACATCACGGAGTAAAAGGAAAAAAGGCAAATAATAAACAGTATCTATAGTTATGACCACATTTTTGTAAAAAGCAAAAGACATAAACACTCAAACTTGTATTATGTATAGAAAAGTCTATAAAGATTCACAATAAATTGTGGAAATGGTGTCCTTTGGGGAGTGGGACTGTAGAGGTGGAATTTGGACTTAAAAAAACCAGCATGATTACGTATTAATAATAAAAAGACCAATAATGGTCTTGCAAATACACAAAGCAAGAAGCTAATAAAGGAATAAGTCAAAAGCATCTACCTGGGCACAGCCCATTAAGATTTCTTTCAAATTAACTGCTGATACTGTGGCATTCATCTGGGGAGCCCCCACGGGGAGAATGAGTAAGATGGGGGTGCGGGGGGAGGCATCACCCAGGCGGGAGGCGGGGCAGGTAGGGAACGGAGAAGGGAGGAGGCCTTCAGGAGCTAAGCAGGCAAAATCCAGAGACCTGGAATGGCAGGGATAAAAGTCAGGAAAGATGGAGATGCCTGTGGCCGAGTATGTGACAGAAACACCCTGTCCTCCCTTTCTACAAATCTTCTGGGGCACCTTGAGCACTGCTGATTTCTGCACCCTGGGCTCCAAGGGGGCCCAGAATCCCTGCTGCGCCTTGGGGTATATGAGGGCTCAAGAGCTAAGAGCACAGCTAGGCAGGTGTTTCTGAGATCTCTCTGTCTACCGCCTCTCCTCCTGCAATCTCATCTGGCCGTCTGGCGTGCAGGGCCTCAGGGCTTTTCCAGGCCCAGGTCTGTCGGGGGAAGGAGTAGCCGGGGCAGGAAGCCTGCCCCGCACTAGGTGGAAGTGGGCTGATCCCCACTCACCTGAGTCCCCCTGCCCCGGGGCTCAAGCACAGAGGAGGTGCTTCCTAAATGGTGTCTCCACGCCAAACTGTGCCCAGCAAAGCATCCCTGTGGGCCACGCTTTCATCAGGGAGCTCCGCCTCAGCTGGGCGATCTGTACCCACCTGCCTCTCCCCCTGTTCTGTGGGAAGGGCTGGGTCTCCTATACCCAGTTCTCTCATAAAGAGAGCACGGCTGTCAGGTTCCGAGGTCCTGAGTGCAAGTGTACGGGACATGAAAGAGGGCATCCCCCCTCCCCTGGGTTTTCTGGGTAATTCAGGCAGAGCAGACTAAGGTGGGTCTGGTTTTCTGAAAGGACCCCAAGCCTGGGGGAGAGGGCCAACAGGTGACAGGCAGGGAAGAGGGAGTTTCCATAGGGTCTTAAGCAAGGGTAACGGTGGCTCCATCTAGTGAGCTGCCCTCGGTCCTCAGAAGGGCCCTTGGCACAGATACATCTGAATCCTCAGGACAGAGGAGGAGAAGCCCCCAGGAGCTGAGGAAACAGATTCAGGGAGGCCAAGAAACTCCCCCCGCCCCTGGCCCCGGCCCCGGCCCTTTCCTGGGGCCCTTTCCGCAGCGTCAGCTAGTGCCAGTCCTGTAGCCCAGCCTCCAAAGCCAGTCTCCACCCCACAGCAGCTGCTGGCAGCGCACCTGCGATTGACGTGCCCCGCCACGGGGGACCCGAACCCCAAGCCCCTCCCTCGGCGCTAACTGGCCTCAGAGTCAAGGTAAAGGCGCCACCACAGGCCCAGTCTCCCTCTGCAGCCACACGGCGGCCCTGAGCAGTGAGGTCCAGAAGCTTCCACACAGGTAGGCAGCCTGCTCCCCACGGCTCCTCTGGTGACTCAGGAGCCCCTGGGCACCTCACCCGCTCCTTTGTCTCTCGGCTTCCTCCTCGGCCAAGGGATATGTCCCGCAGCAAAGTCATCAGGAAAATGTGAGGAGAGCAATTCAGTGACTTTCTTTTTAGAAAAACAAGATCCAGTGAGGTCTCTGGGAGGTCCCTGCTCTGGGGACTCTGGCCCCACTTACAGCTGACTTTGAATTCTGCCCTTGACTCTCAGAAACTCGGTTTCAGAAATAGACAAATATTTCCACCTTTAGAGGAATGCCACTCAGTTAAGTCACCCCGCCCCCTGCCACCGTCACTCAGAACAGAACGGGTTCTGGCCAGGTTGGCTTTGTGCAGCTCAACTTGCCCACAACACAGCATAGAAATTCTTGGTCCTCTCCAAAAAGCCAACCTGCCGGGACTTCCCTGGCGCTCCAGTGGTTAGGACTCTGCGCTTCCACTGCAGGGGGCACGGGTTCGATCCCCGGTTGGGGAACTAAGATCCCACATGCCACCACCAAAAAAAAAAAAAAGCCAACCTACCCCCAGAGAAAATTTGCCCCCTAGTGGAACGTGGAGGAGAGGAAGGCTACTTGTTCTGAAGTGGTACTGAAATGCTCTGGGGTCTTTTAGGAATAACCGGGCGGTTAGACCCTAAGCATCAACACACATTTGTCTACGTCCTGGAGAGTTTGCCGAAAGTCAGCCCACCAAGCAGCCCGGTCACCACGCCCAACGGCAGGGGCCCCAGGGCTCACAGGTGAAGGGTGCCACCAGACTGGTACTACCCGCAGCCTTCCCAGGGGATGGAGGGGTCAAGGTCAGAAATGGCAGATCACAAAATGGGATGACAGGTGACTCAGGAACACCCGCAAGTGTGCTTGCTCATGCTGGTGACCCAAGAAATCCACATTCACACAATCATACATCATTTTCATTTTGCGAGGGACATGAACAATGTTTTTTAAAGGCACTGAATCAATGAGGGTCTGATGAAACAGCACGTTCTCGCAACCTCGTTGGAAAACAATTTAGCAATGCGTACAAGCAACTTTAAATATTTCTACATCCCTTGAACCCGTAATTTCACTTTCGGAAGTGCAACTTTAGGAGGTAACCAAAAATGAAGACAAGGATCTATGCTAAGATGCTAATTAGGGTGTTAATTATAGTAGAATCATCTGTGTTTTATTACCATTAAAAAATAAAACGAAACAAGCCCCCCACCCCGGCCATTAAAAAATCTTTAACATTACTTTAGAGCCATGGAAGTATGACCATAACATAATTTGCCCACCCAGAATCATCATATGGGGTCACAGCTGGAAGGGCCTTCAGGGACCAAGGCGAGGTGGGGACTTGCCTTAGGTCACACAGCTCCTTGGGAGCTGACCAGGACAAAAACTAGGCCTCTAGGACAGCTTGACGCTCCTTGGGAGGGGACGGCAATGGGTTCCAATCATCCTTTGGGGATGATGGCGACGTTCTGGAGTTAGGTAGTGGCAATGGCTGGGCTACTCTGTAAATATACTAGAGACAAGTGAAGTTTATACATTAAGGGGAGGAATGCTGCAGTGTGGAATTATATCTCAATTTTATAAAAAAATGTCTTGGCCTTTTTCTTGGCTCCAAGGGTGGAGGCCCAGCGTGGAGAATGTCAAGGACTGGTTTGGTCATTTATGCTGGATGTCGCCACCTCCCCCAAAGTTCCTTGGCTCTACCCCCTTTTTTCCCACCACCACTATATTTTACAATTACCAGAAATCTGTCCAAGCCCTGCCCTGGGTCGCTGTCCTAGGCAGGTCATGCCAACTTCGTCCAGGTTTCCTTCAACAGCCTCCACTGTGCTTTCCTTGCCTCTCCCAATCTGGCCTCCTCCTGCCCCTCCGTCCCATGGCAGCCAGAGGGATCTCTAAAAATACACAGCTTAGCATGCCATCGCATTGCTTCAACTCAAGAAGTTCAAATATTGACGTTCCAACTCCTCAGCAGAGTTTACAAGGAACACCCCTCCCTGTCGGCCTCCTCTTTCTCCACCCTCTTCCCCTCCTTTGCCCTTCCCAGGCCAGTCTTCTGAAGCTACCTGGACGCTACTCACCCTTTATAACAGCCCAAGTGCCCCCTCCTCAAGGCAAGTCAACCCTAACAAATATTGTACAACAAAGCGTTGGAAAACACCTCCACCCACAACACGTTGCTTCCTCTGCTGCACACCTGAAACTAACACAACATTGCAAATCAACTGTACCCCAATTAAAAAAAAAAAAAAAGGGACTACCATTAAAAAAAAAAATTGTTGCCTCCCGCACTCAGCAAGAACATACTGTATCCGCTATGCACCAGGCGATGTTATGGGAAACAGCGGTGAACAAACAGACCACAGTTGTCGCCCTCAGGGGGCTTACACCAGGACCCTCCCTCCATCATATAAATCATCACACGGCTAAAGTGCTGGTTTCCTCATCTGGTCACCACTAAACAAACAGACCTCTGAAAATGTATTAATTGAGCTGCCATCAGCTCAAGCAAACATATAGTGGCTCCTAGAAAACACACAGACGCTCAGCAAATGCTGGCTAGTGGGTAAGCGCCTCAGGATGTGAAGCAAGAAATCAGCCCAATGGTCCTCGGAGCCACCACGGTCCCCAGCCTCCCCTGCTTCACTCACGTGCCACCGACAGGATCCAGACGTTTGCTTCACTCTGCTGCCTCATCTCCCAGAACGTGCACGTTTCAAAGAACGGGCATTTCTTTAAAAAAAATCAGTATCCCTTAAGTCTACAAAGTAGTAGTACTCAACGCAGCTGTAATATCAAGCTTAGTCCATGGCAAGCGGGCCATGCCCTGGGACACCATGCTTTAGAGGGTCCTAATCTGGCTCTCATCTAAGCCACTATCATCCCACAGGGTCAGGAAGCAATGCAAAGGTTTGAGGGTCAAAGGGGAGGTATGCAATCACACTTGGGGTACCAGGAGCCTAGCTGCCTCAAGGAATAGGTATTTACCCAAGAGAAATGAAAACTATGTCAATGCAGAAATGGCACATGGATATTCATAACAACTTAAATGGTCCAAAACTGGAAACCATCTAAATGTCCTCCAATGGGTGAACAAATTGTGGCTTACCCATAAAATGGAATATTACTTGGCAGTAAAAAAAAAAAAAAAAAAAAGACGATTAATATACACACTACAACATCGATAAATCTCAAATAATGATACAGAATGGAAAAACCAAACCAAAAAAATAGAGTACATACTATATCATTCCATTTATATAAAAGTACTAGGACTTCCCTGGTGGTGCAGTGGTTAAGAATCTGCCTGCCGATGCAGGGGACACGGGTTCGAGCCCTGGTCCGGGAAGATCACACATGCCGCGGAGCAACTAAGCCCGTGCACCACAACTATTGGGCCAGAGCTCTAGAGCCCGCGAGCCACAACTACTGAACCCGCATGCCACAACTACTGAAGTCCACACGCCTAGAGCCCGTGCTCCGCAACAAGAGAAGCCACCGCAATGAGAAGCCTGCGCACCGCAACGAAGAGAAGCCCCCCACTCAACACAACTTAGAGAAAGCCCGCAAGCAGCCACAAAGACCCAACGCAGCCAAAAATAAATAAATACATAAATTTATATATACATAAAAAAAGAGTTCTAAAGCACGCGCACACTCTTACAGTGATAGAAAGCAGATCATTGTTGAGGAGGTGACACAAGGAACTTTCGGGGGTAACAGATGTGCTCTATCTTGACTGTGGTGATGGTTTCACTGATGTATATATGTCAAAACTCATCATTCGAAATGTACACTTTAAGAATTTGCCATTTGTTGTACATCATTTACATCTAAATAAAGCCGTTTAAAAAAAAAAGCCTACACTACACTGAGGTACCATTTCTTACCTATCAGGTTCATAAAAACCCCCAAATTTGACAGCATACTTGATTAGAAAGATTGTAGGAAAATGGGGACCCCTTAATTTCATTGCTAGTGGAAATGCAAAATGGTCAGAGAAATCTGACAACATCCATTAAAATTACAAAGGCAGGGCTTCCCTGGTGGCGCAGTGGTTGAGAGTCCGCCTGCCGATGCAGGGGACACGGGTTCATGTCCCGGTCAGGGAGGATCCCACATGCGGCGGAGCGGCTGGACCCGTGAGCCATGGCCGCTGAGCCTGCGCGTCCGGAGCCTGTGCTCCGCAACGGGAGAGGCCACAGCAGTGACCCGGGGATCCAACAATTTGCTTCTGAGAATTCATCCTGCAGATACACCTGCACAATTATATGTGCAAGGGAATGATGTTGGAGCAAGATTACACCCTACAGCACTGTTGGTAATGATCCCCTTCCCCATAAAAGTAAATAAGGCAAGCGTCCACTTCTAGGCCTGGTTAATAAACTATGATACCTCCCCCATGTGGAATTCAAGGTAGCTTAAAACCGAGAAGGCTCTCTATGTACTGACGGGAAAAATCTCCCAGGATATACTGTTAAGTGAAAAAGAAGCAAGATGCTAAACATGTGGATTACTACTTTGTATTTGAAAAGGGGAGAAATAAAAATCTATGCTGGAATTTGCCTGTATTTGCATAAAGAAGGACCAGAAATGTATCCAAGCAATTCATACAAGCAGCTTCCTAAGTGGGGGCTGAGGAGGGAGTCGGACGGGGAGAGCATAAGGGAAACTGCTCATGTAGAGCCTTTTATATTGTTTTTATCTTTGACGCATGTGAATGTATTACCTGTTCACAAACAAACAAAAAAACCACACACACACAAAAACAAATACAAAAAACTTTGTTGTAAGTTTTTAAATATAAATTTAGAATCCCTGGCCTTGAGACATGCTTCCTAGAAGTACGTGAGGATCCAGTGGGCTAGACAGCTGTGTAAGCGCCGTTACTAACACCGGTCCTCAAAGTCGGAAGCCCACCTGCCTCAGGATCACCCAGCGGTCCCCTTAAAATGCAGATTCCCAGGCCCTACCCCAACCGGACCCAATCAGCATCCCTGGAGGTGGTGCCCCAGGACCTGTAAATTTTTTACGTTCCCCAGGAGATGGTACAGGTGCTAGAAGAGGAGGCCCACTACTGTGAGATGGACGTGTACCCGGTAAATATTAATTCAGCACACACCCTGAGCCAGGAGCTGCGCACAGAAATACCGTCCCTGTTTCCTTGGGGCATATATTCTACAAGAGACACACAAAGACAAACAAGGAGAGTGTTACACAGTGGTGTGTGGAAGGCAGAGAATTAAAATAGGGTGACCTAGAGGGGCTTGGCTGGCTGGTAGCCCACAGAAGGCCTCTGGAGGGGGTGACATTCCAACTGAGATGGGATGACGACAGGGGGCCCACCCTTCGAAGGTGAGGTGGCAGGTGGCGGGCCTGGGTCAGGAGTTTGGTGCAAAAATACAGAACGAGAAGAAGGTGGTTTGGTTGAAGGCAGGGGAGTGGACGGAAACGGGACAGGTTTGGCAGGCGGAGGCCGCCGGGCTCGGTCCTCACTGGGGTCTCAAGTGGAGGGTCAGGAAGGAGGGGCCCAGACCGTTTGCTCGGTGCCTGGGCCCCGGGAGCCTTTGACTGAGGTGGGAAAGACCACGTTAAGAGGAGAATGGAAACATATAAGCTGTCGGTTGAGAATGATATTAACTTCGGACATAAAGCCAATGCCAAAAAAGAACCATTTAAAGCTGCCCCTTAAGCCTCTGAAAATAAGTCTAAGTGGCTGCCATCTATGTAAGGCGTGAAGAGTGCTGTGTGGACAGGACTGGGCTGAGGTCTGGAGAACAGTGGAGCCGTGGCTCCCAGGAGCTGATCCAGGTCTAAAATGGAAGGGGGGACTTCCCTGGCGGTCCAGTGGTAGAGAATCCGCCTTCCAATTCAGGGGACGTGGGTTTGATCCCTGGTCAGGGAGCTAAGATCCCACATGCCGCAAGGCAACTAAGCCTGCGCACCACAACTACTGAGCTCGTGCGCCTCAACTAGAGAAGAGAAAACCCACACACCACAGCTAGAGAGAAGCCCGTGGGCCGCCACAAGACCTGACACAGCCAAAAAATTAAGAAAATAAATAAATGAAAAGGAGGGGCCTGATACTAAATTTAACCTCCAAAGAATCACTCTGTGAGTTTCACAATGTTGCCTGAGGCTGGCGCTGGCCCGTGGCCTCCTGCACAGAAATCAACACCCGCTCCTTCCCTGCAGGTGGGACTTCCGCTTTGGTGAGAACTGCCGGAGCTGGTCGGGGGCTGTCAAAGCAGAGACTATCCCAGCAGGCTTTGAAGGAGGGGATGAAGGGCAGGGCGGGCGGGAAAGAAGTTAACCCCGCCATCTGCCAGGAAGGGAGAGAAGCAGGGGGACCAGTGAAGGCCTGACACACGTCAGCTATGATCCTGCACAGTGACTTAACTCTGAGAACATCAATGTTCTCATCTAGAACGTGGGGATATTCACCCAGTTCCTGGGACTGTGGTGAAGATCTCATGAGGAAATAGAGAAATGGAAGGCGCCTAATACAGTGCCTGGTATACAACGGGTAATCAAAGAATGGCCCCTAGCAAAACAGGGACGTGACAACCGGCAGGTGGTGTGGACTCAAGACAGGGAACAATATAACAGAGACTCTAGAGAACATCAAGGGGCAACCCTCAGTGGAGTCATAACTGTCACAGACCTTTATGATCCAGCAGTAAGAGCAGCAAAGCGCATCAAGGTTAGAAACATGGACCCAGCAGATACGAAAATCATCGATACTGTGGGTCCAACAGACATATATCAACTCTATACAATGAAAACAAGAGACCACACCCATCTCAGGCACCCATGCAACACTTAGAAAAAGCAGCAAAGAAAACTTCAAATTCCCAAAGGTAGAAATAGCACTTATTTTATTCTCTAACGACAAAGCAATAGAATTAGAAGTGAAAAATGAAAACAGAAACAACAAAAAAACTCAACAGTCCAGAAATTTTAAAAAGCATTTAAAAACTTGCAGAACATCTAGAAAAAAATGATAATGAAAATTCCAAAAGTTACATAATATGCCGAGAAAAATCCATCGCCTTAAACATTACAGAATGAAACAAAAAGGAACATAAATGAACGCAGCATGTAACTCAGTTATGTTTCACAGAAAAGAGCAGGAAAATAAACCCAAGCAAAGCAAGAGGAAGGAAACTAAGATAAATGCAGAAATGTGAAAATTAGAAATCAGAAAAGGGTAACATTGATTTTTAAATATTGAGAAAAAAGGCTGCTTCTCTTAAAGAGTGATATAGGTAAAACTGCTGGGTAGCCTAATCAAAGAAAACACACACACACAAAATGAGAAATTAGCAGAGACAATTATAAAACTCACAACAATATCGAACTCAATGCAAATAACTTGGAAAAGTTGATGGTAACAGATTATTTTCTAGGAAAATGAAATTTACCAAAATCTCTTCTCCCAAAGAGAAAACCGAGAGAATACTGGAAATTCAGCAGCAAGCCCCAATATGTCACAATGACATATTTTAAACTTTCCAGAAACGGATCATCCCAGTACCATTTAAAGCAGCTGTTCTCAGCTCGGTGCTTTGTGACCACCTAGAGGGGTGGGATAGGGAGGGTGGGAGGGAGACGCAAGAGGGAGGGGATATGGGGATTTATGTATACATATGGCTGATTCACTTTGTTATACAGCAGAAACTAACACACCACTGTAAAGCAATTATACTCCAATTAAGATGTTAAAAAGAAAAAACTAAAATAAAATAAAGCAGCTGTTCTCAATCACCGTGCCAGGACAAGTAGCGGTATGAGCATCGCCTGAGAACTTGCAGAAATGTAGATTCTCAAGCCTCACGTCAGACCTACTGCATCAGAAATTCTGGAGGGGGCCCAGGACCCTGTTTTACCAAATCTTCCAGATGACTTGACTCACACACTTTGAGAGCCCCTGTTTGACCATGCCATGACAAGGGCGGTCTGCCGCAGCCCCAGTATCACTGGGAGTCTGGGAAAATGCAGAATCCCAGGCTCAGCCCAGACACACTGAGTCAGACTCTGCATTTTGTCAAGACCCCCAGGGGGCTCATGTGCGTGTTTGAGAGGCACTGTCTGGAGCTCTAGCCCAGTGCTGTGCAACAGAAATAGAATTGAACCAGACATATAATATAAAAATTTCTAGTAGCCTCATTTTAAAAAGTAAAACAACTAAATTAATTTTAATCATATATTTTATGTAAGTAACCCAATATCCCAAATATCATTATTTTAACAGGTAACCAACATAAAAATATATTGAGATATTCTACATCCTTTTTTTTGTACGTACAGGTTCTTCAACATCTGATGGGTATTTTAAACTTCACACATCTCGATTCAGACTAGCCACAACTCAAGTGCTTAGAGGTCCCATGTGGTCAGTTGATGTCATTTTGAACAGTGTAGAGAGAATGGAGAAAGAAGGAAAGCTTCTGGAATTCTTCTTACAAAGCCACCACTTTTCCTACGTAATACGGCTTTTTAATTGTGTGCTGTCACACAACAGACCAATTTTAATACTGTGGTTAAGAATGAGGACTCTGGCAGAAGCTAACACACCATTGTAAAGCAATGATACCCAGTAAAGATGTTAAAAAAAAAAAATCAAAGGGTTACATTTCAGGAGACAAAGCTTGAGCTAGAATAAAGGAATGAGATTCACAAAGAAAAAAAAAAGCATGAGGACTCTGCAGCCAGACTCCCTGGCCTCTAACTTTAGCTTCACCAGTTATTGAAATCTCTGGGCTGTCACAGAGTAGGCTTTCAATAAATGTTAACTATCACTGTGTTATGATAACATTATGATGTTAGTACTATTGTCATTCATGATTACTGATGCAAAATCTCGCAACATTAGCAAACAGAGTTCAACATCCCAAGTAGGGTTTCTCCTTGGAATGCAAGGATGATTCAATAATTATGTTATCTATTAATAAATATACCACATTAAGGTCAAGGGAAAAGAAAGAAACAACATAGGACCAATTCATTATATGCCACAAAAGGAATTTGAAAAAAAATTACAATACTTATTCCAGATAAACTCTTAGTAAAACAGAAACAGATACTTCCTTAGCATGATAATAGCATAGTTAAAAACAAGAGCTCAATGATATTTAATGGCGAGCCACTAAAATGATCCAAATTAAAGGCAGGAACGAGAATACGATGTCCACTACCATCACTGACAAATTAAACATTTTTCTGGGCTACTACCCTCTGCAATTAAGCAAGAAAACAAAATGAGAGAAAAGCAGGGAAAACTGTCGCTTACAGACAATATGATTACATGCCTAAAAACCTTAGAACATAAGCTGAAAAATCATTAGAAACAACAAGGAAATTCCATAAGTTGTCACGTCATTAAGTCAATGTGAAAAATCCCTATTTACAAACAATAAGCATTTAAAGAAAACATCTCATTTACAATAGCAACAAAATAAAACCGTAACACTTGGGAAAAAAATAAGATATTTTGCAGGACCTTCTGAATAGACCATTAAAGCTTTACCAGAGGAACAAAGAAAAAGAACTAAGTCAATTGAAAGATGAACTGTGCTCATGGAAACACTCAAAGTTTTAAGAATGTTAATCTCCACTAATTTCAGTGCAATCTGAAATGAATCATGAATAGGATCTTTGCAGATCTGTTTGTGCTAAGTAGATATCTCAAAATAAAATTTGTAAATATTGGGTTGGATCGTGAATGTGCGTGTGTATGTATGTGTGTGTGTGTGTGTGTGTGTGTTTCATTTTGTCTTTTTTCACCAGGGAAGGAACCACACAAAATCCTAATAATGGCCACCTGTGGGGAGAGCGACTGGGGTGAAAGTGGAACTTTCAATTTTCTTTTTGTACCTTTTTATACCATTGGATTTTTTTTAATGTGTAAATATATTACTTTTTTAAAGTGTCAACAATAATTATCTGAGCAATGAATAAAACACAAGTAAGACACCTTTCAAGGTCTGTATTAAAAAATACTATTAAGCTTCCTGCTGGCGCTGGTGGGAGCCACTGAGAAGAAGGGTAGGCACAGATGGACACATGGGTGAATTAGTGGATCTGGTTCCAGGGTCTATTCCCCCTCCACTGCCCCCAGCCCACCCAGCTCTTTCTAGGAACTTCTCTCTGGGCATGTTTCCTCATCTGGAACATGAAGGAGTTCGATCAGATCTCTAAGGACCCGTTCAGCTCGAATATTCCAGGATTCTTTCTTCCGTTCATTCATTCAGCTGGTCTTCTGGAGCTTACAGTCTAGCTGGGAAGACAGGCAGTCATCAAACGATCCCACAAGAAAATGTACAAGGCCACCATGGAGGGTGTTATGAAGAAGCGGGCGCACTCAGTTGTCCTAGGAGAGGGTCAATCAGCAAGTCTGCAGGCAGGGGGTGTGGGTGAGAGGAGAGTCTGGGGGAGCTGAACAGGATTAGCAGGCGATAACAGGGGCGAGTGGGGCATAGGGAAAGTTAGTCATTCCAGAGAGCAGGAGGTCAGCGCACACACGGTGCGACTACCAAGCAGCCCTGAGGACTCACAGCACAACAGCATAAACAGGCATTCGACTGACATTTCTCCAGTGAATCTAAACTGCGTCAATGCTGGTAATCTCATCCTGATGTTCTTGCAGTGACAGAGAAGAGAAGCTTGGGTCATTTTTTTTTAATTATATTTTTGCTTCTCTTTAGAATGCCCTTAGAAGAACCGACTTCCTAAGACTTGCATCACTAAGCAGACAGCCACACTCGGATATGGAATCTTTGATCAGCCAACCCTCAGTCAACTTCACGGAGCCACGTGGCTAAAGAAAAGCCACCAGCTATTCCGCAAGCCAGGTAATGCACTTAGGGGCAGCTGACGGTCACCAAAGTACCAGAGAAACTCATGAGGTGCCTCTGACAGCCGAAGCGCCAGTGAAATGTAATATTTTAACCAGCACTGCAAAACAGGCTAAGATACTGGGAAGGACTCAAACGTAGAAGAGGAAAAAAAAAGGGAGGGAGGGCTCTTTTAAAGGTAAAATCATTTGGTTTCTCAAAAGTTCATTAATTACAGTGCAAATACAGAGTAAATTACCAAAGACAGCATGGGGGGATAAATCAAAAACAAAAGGAAGGCTCCAGTAAGCAAAGGTTGCCTTCCAGCTACGTGGAAAAACACTCTAGTGCACCGAGTAAATAAATAATAAAAGGATGTGGAAACAATACACCTTGAAAACTCCTGATCCTTCTCTGTTCTCCCGGCCAGTAGCAGTGCTGACGGGTTTACGCTGCAGGGGTTACATACCCAGCTAGGGTTTATTTATCCAATAACACCGGCGTCGTTTTAACTGAAGCTGATCTCTGTATTTTATTATTAGTGTATCCCATTATTTTACCCCAAGCTCCAGCATTAACCCCCAAACAAAAGTTATCTGACCCCGAGACTAGATAAATGCTAGAAATAAGAATTTCAGGGTGTCCAGACCACACCGCTTTTCTTCTCCCCCTGAGAGGAAGGCTCTTGGGAATATACACCCACAAGGAAAAAATAAAACAATGCAAGTGATTTTCATTCTTCCATACCTCACCCTGTTTAAAAAAAAACCAAAAAACTCTTTAATTCATTCGGGTGTTATCTGTTTCACAATTACAGCCTTAATTTGGCTTACTCACGCATTTTCTTAAACACGAGTAACTTGTGCAACCGATAGCTACGGGACAAAACACAAACGCTTAGTGAAAAAAACAAAGAAACAAACAAAAAAGGAAAGTGGAAGTGATAATAATCCAAGATCACAGAATTTTATTAGAGGTAGAGGGGGCTTTGGTGAATAAGAAAGAGGTTAAGGACTTGCACCAGGGAAGAAAACTGGTAGCAAAGAAAGGTCTAGAAAAATAAAAATGCTGACTAGCTGTCATTTCTGCAGCAGGCCTGAGAACAATTCACACTTTTCTTTTTTCTTTAACAATTCACTCCCCTGAAGCCAACACTGCTGCACCTCACCGCATAGCCTCGTCCTGTGGTTTGTCAGGGCTGCCGAGGAAAGGCATCTCCAGCCCAGGACAGTGGGCTGGCCTCCACGGTATCTGTTAGACCCACCTCCCCAGGGGGCAGAGCAGCCTAAGAAAGGAGCTGATACTTAGGGATCAAGCCACTTTTTCTTGGATGTTAGTTTTTCATAGAACACTTCCTGGGATTTGCTCATTCTTGATTCAACATGATTTCACTCCCCTTCATTGTTCCCTGAAAGCACAGAGATGATCACTACTGTCCCATTTCATAGATGAGAAAGGTGAAGGTTAGTTTTCTTTCTCGAGGACTGTGAGCTACAAACTGCTTGGTGTTTAGGATTTGCCTTTTGTGGTTAGTGCAACATTCCACATAGAGCAAAACGTTACTAACAAAGGATTCTTTTTATTCTTAGGCGATGGGTGGCTGAACAGCAACTGGAACACAGAAAACTTAATTTCTAGCCCATGGCACCAAGCTACAGATTAGAAACCTCAAAGTATGATCACTAGAACTCCTCATTATACAATTTCCATAAAAATGCATCGGAGAAGGCAGTAGCATGCACATCACCATTCCACTGAGAAGGTAAAAAGCACATGTCCACAGGCCCTGAAAATAGGAAACCCTCTATTTAGGGTCAGGCAGTCAAACCCTGGTCTCCCCTCATGCAGATGGGTAGGTGTATGCCTTGGACCCTGAAGACTCTTTCCTCACCTATCTCACCTGTATTTTTCTTAAAACCAAGTGAAAACACTTGTTAAACAAGTTTCATCTTCACCAAGACAAGGAAGTATTATTATTTAAAATCTACCTAAAAGGTAAATTATGGCAAATCCATATGGTATAACATTACAGTAGACTAGGTAACGGTGAGATCCAAAGAACAAGATATGAAGGGAAAAGCAAGTTACAAAATATGTGTAATATGGGGACTTCCCTGGTGGCACAGTGTCTGAGAATCCGCCTGCCAATGCAGGGGACGTGGGTTCTAACCCTGGTCCGGGAAGATCCCACATGCCGCGGAGCAACTAAGCCCGTGAGCCACAACTACTGAGCCTGCGCGCCTAGAGCCCGTGTTCCGCTGCAATGACAAGCCCGCGCACCACGATTAAGAGTAGCCCCTGCTCATCGCAACTAGAGAAAGCCCGTGGGCAGCAACAAAGCCCCAACGTGGCCAAAAGTAAATAAATAAATTTATTTTTTAAAAAATGTGTAACATGAAGTCACCTTTATTAACATATGTATGCATAAATAATACTTCTGTATAGAAAAAGCTGGACGTACATACTGCAAATAAAACAAATATAGCATATCCAGTTATCTCCGGATGGCATATTTACAAGTGATTTGTATTGTATGATTTGTATTTTCTTTTTTATGCTTTTCTATGATCTATAAATATTTTCCAATGTTTATGTACCAGATTTGTAATAATTTTTTTAAATAAATGATTTGAAGACTAAAATATCCTCATACACTTTTGGTGGGAGTACACATAGGAACAACTTCATGGAGGGGTAATATGGACATATCTGTAGATGTTTACATGCAAATACTCCTTGATACTCCTACATGGGCACAAAGAAGTACAAAAAAGGACAGTCATTACAGCATCGTTTGTAATAGCAAAAGACTAGAAAACTTAAATGTCCACCAATAAGAAAATTCAAATAAATTAGGTTACATTTATTCAAGGTAATGCAGCCAGTTTAAAAAAAATGCAGGGGCTTCCCTGGTGGCGCAGTGGTTAAGAATCTGTCTGCCAATGCAGGGGACACGGGTTCAAGCCCTGGTCCGGGAAGATCCCATATGCTGCAGAGCAACTAAGTCCGTGCGCTACAACTACCGAGCCTGTGCTCTACAGCCCGCGAGCCACAACTACTGAAGCCCGCGTGCCTAGAGCCCATGCTCTGCAACAAGAGAAGCCACCGCAATGAGAAGCCCACGCACCGCAACAAAGAGTCCCCGCTCGTCGCAACTAGAGAAAGCCCACACACAGCAACGAAGACCCAACACAGCCAAATAAATTTAATGTTTTTTTAAAAAGATTAAAAAATTAAAAATAAAATAAAATAAAAATTTTAAATGCAATTATGGACTGACATGAAACTATCTCTAAGAAATGTGATTAAGGGGGAAAAGCAAGGTGCAGAATATATGCTATCATTTGTATAAAATTATTTTTAAGAATATGTTCATATTTATTTGTACATGTACAGGCTGTCTCTGGAAGGCTCTCCTAAAAATTATAATAACATTGCCTTAAAAGAGGAAAAATGAGGGGACAGGAAACTGAAAAATAGGTGAGAAGAAAACAATTTTCACTGGATAGCTTGCTTTCCTTTGTACTTGAATTTTTTTACTACGTGCATATGTTCCTACAAAAACAAAAACAAAAGAAAAACTTAAAAGGCCTTGGGGGGAAAACTGCACCAACTGTTTTTCTAAGTGTTTTAGTACCTTATGCCGTAGCCCTCTTCATTTTGAAGGCAGCCCCCTAAAAAAAACCCTGCCTCAGCAAACAAAACTACGCAAGGGACCCCACGCGCAGCTATGGACCTGGCACCCTCACGGAGACCTGCCCTGTCTCTTCCTGTGACTTCCAGGACCGGGTTTAGGCAAGTATGGCCTCAGCCAAAGCAAGAGCACTGTGTCCCCTGACAACAATGTCAAATTCTCACTTGTATGTAGTAAATAAGAAATATTTTACCTTTCAGCAAAGATATCGACTTTCCCCAACTCATCAGAGAGGCCAACAAGGGAATCCAAGGTCCCCACCTAGAAAGATGGGAGAGAAGTTAGATGCTCAGGCTTTGTAGCTGGTGGGGGTCACAGGGTTTCAACTACAGCGCAGGGAATTCTATCTTGACTCAGTTGTCCTTGGTCAATGGTGAAACTGGAAACTGAGAAGAGCTCTCGAGGGAAACCAGTGGATTTTGCACGATGATTATTATTACCATCATTATTTTTTTGGCCAACAGGATAAACTGTCATTTCTGCCACAGAAAGGAGTGTCGTGGTCTACCCTCAGCTTATTTTCGTCTAAGAATGGCAGTCTGCTCTTCAGGGGATAATCACCACAGCCAAGGAAGCAATGAGACAGAAAGCACGTCAAGGAAGTTATTTCTGAAAGCCTTTCTTCTCCAAGGCAGTCCAGCCGATCCCTATCTCTGGTCCTCTGTGCCATTATTAACAATGATCTTTCTGGGGCAAGGGCAGCTTTTCCTCCCGCTCCCCTTCATGAAAGTCCTTTTCCTTACAGATTACTTAGGACGAGCTGTTTCTTGTGGAAATTATTACTGTGTCCAAAATTGTATTTAAAGGTCTACTCACAGAACCAGAAGGAAAAAGTTTGTTATCACATCATCAACCACCCGTCAGATGCTGAAAAGTAATCAGGGAACTATGAAGTCTGGATATTCCCAGTAAGTGTTGTTTCTTTTCAGACAACTTAATTTTAAGCAACTTTTGGCAGAAGTCATGTCTTTTTTTCATCTTTGTACCCTCGGGCCTGGCACAGCGCTTCCCACGTAGTAAGC
Organism: Monodon monoceros; assembly: GCF_005190385.1. Taxonomy (NCBI): domain Eukaryota; kingdom Metazoa; phylum Chordata; class Mammalia; order Artiodactyla; family Monodontidae; genus Monodon; species Monodon monoceros. The sequence continues at coordinate 80,697,793 of NW_021703775.1, forward strand.
AATGAGTGGATGCTTAATTTACTAACCTTCACAGTATCTGACCCTGGACAAACAATGGCAGGCTTGAAAAATCAGCAAGATGTGGGTTCAGAACCCAGTGTTGCCACTTACCAGCTCCACAACCCCCCGTCTCCTTTCTCAGCCCATCCTGATCTATAAAGTGGGAGTTGGGAAGATTCAGGAAGATGCGCTTAAAGAGCCTGGCCCCCAGCATACCGCTCCATAAACACTAACAAATGTAGGAGCATCATTAACAACTATGCAGAAAAGCCCAGCGGGGCAAACTGAGGTTTGAAAAAGGATTACCCGGCAGTTTACTAGGAGAGCCACCTCTGGGCGTTTAGCACCATCCCTCCAGAATCCGTGACATAGTTGTAGGGCAGAAAGACTGCCTTAGGCGTCTTCCCCTAGGAGGAAGCATGGCAAAAAGTCCACTCTTTTTGAAGTAAGAAGATTGCACATATCTTCCTCCTCTTCCATATTTGTTTCATTTTAAAATCTCTTTCTGGGACTTCCCTGGTGCTCCGGCGGCTAAGACTCCGCATTCCCAATGCAGTGGGCCTGGGTTCAATCCCTGGTCGGGGAACTAGATCCCACATGCCACAGCTAAGAGTCTGCATGTCACAACTATGAGTTCGCATGCTGCAACTAAAGAGCCCACGTGCTGCAACTAAGATCCGGCACAGCCACATAAATATTTTAAAAGTAAATAAATGAAATAAAATCTCTTTCTGCCATCTGCCCAGTTGTCACTAAGTCTACTTCCTTCTCTCTCCACCAGAACCAGAGGGATGCTGGATTGCCTGCCCTGCTCCCAGTTCAACAACACAATCAAGGATGAACCTCTTAGGCTTCCCTGGTGGCGCAGTGGTTAAGAATCCACCTGCCAATGCAGGGGACACTGCTCCTAGCCGTGGTCCAGGAAGATCCCACATGCCACGGAGCAACTAAGCCCATGTACCACAACTGCTGAGCCCGCGCTCTAGAGCCCGTGAGCCAGAACTACTGAAGCCCATGTGCCTAGAGCCTGTGCTCCGCAACAAGAGAAGCCACTGCAATGAGAAGCCCGAGCACTGCAATGAAGAGTAGCCCCCACTCGCCGCAACGAAAGAAAGCCCGCATGCAGCAACAAAGACCCAACGCAGCCAAAAATTAATTAATTTAAAAAAAAAAAGATGAACCTCTCCTGGGGTGGCGCAGTGGTTAAGCATCTGCCTGCCAGTGCAGGAGACACGGGTTCGATCCCTGGTCTGCAAAGATCCCACATGCCGCGGAGCAACTAAGCCCTCAAGCCACAACTACTGAGCCCACGCGCCGCAACTACTGAAGCCCACGCACCTACAGCCCGTGCTCTGCAACAAGAGAAGCCACCGCAATGAGAAGCCCGTGCACCGCAATGAAGAGTAGCCCCCGCTCGCTGCAGCCAAAAATTAAAAAAAAAAGGTTGAACCTCTCCAAGCCTGCACATTTAAAGTATATCGTTGGTCTTCTTAGATGTTGAAGATAAAACAGGAAGAATCTGAGAACTCAATGAGGACCCAAGTGTGTTTAAGACACTCTTTCCACTTTTTGAAGACACTGCTAGCCGCACCCTTGTCTCCCTCTCATTCTGTCCTGTAGCTCTAAGTCCATAAGCATCGCAGTTAATTTGGGGCTATTCGTGAAGTCCCATCCAGACCAGTCCCCCCGTACAGCTTCACAGCCAGGCTGATCCTCAGCATTGGCGCCATTGTCCTGTTGTTTTCTCCTTGGCTTTCCAGAAGACACCCACACCACCCCAGCCCATCACCTCCTTCCTCCTCCTGGGGTATTTTACCTTAAAATCAGGAATCGTGAATTTGGTGTTATAAGACAGGTGTGACTTGGAGGTTACTGTGTTCATCCTCTCCAGCGCCTGTAAATTTTCCTTATCTCCAGGGGCAGAAATTAACCAAAACTCGGACATGTTTCCAGTCTTCTTTCATCCAGTTACTGACCAGAACCACAGCAACATACACAAACAGAAACAGGAGAGAAGTGTCAAATACCTCTACCTGTTCACCACTCCCTTCCCTCAGAATTAATCCTCTCCACTCTTCCCATTTCCCGTTCCTTCCCCCCTTTGACCTTCCAGTTCAGATTCTACAGTTCCAAGGACAGCCATCTGCCCAAAGCTTATCTCCACTTGGAAAGCCCTCAGGTCTTTGTAAAGACTCCCAAAGACACTCCTTCCCAGGGTGGTTCTGACTGGTTTTGAGGAGAGGAGGGGGAGTGTGATTCCTGTCCCTCCTACTTCAGCAGAAAAACCCATTCCTGGCATCATAAAATGGGGGCCAGTAAGCTGGACTTGGGCACCTTCTGGACTATTTCTCTCCCTTCCACGCTGCATCTCCAGGGATGTAGGATTGGGGGGTTAAAGGGGTGGTGAGGCAGGAACCAGACAAGGAGGCACTTCCACAATGGGCAGGCTGGGCAAACCCAGATCTTAACTGACCAACCTTGAGATTGGAGCTAGCTTCACAACGACTTCAGAAGAACCCCTTTCTTTATAAAATAAGGAGGGGAGAGGGAAGGTAAGGGGGCTATTAGAGTCGTTTTTCCACAGGACTAGGTGTCTACTCGGCAGAGGTGGGTAACGCGCTGGGTCCGGCTGGGAGTTTCTGTCCAGCGTCTAAAGTCCATTAGCTCTGCTCATTCAAACGTGTACATACACCCACACCTTTCTCCCCTCGGCCTGTTTCTCCCTTCCATCGCCTCCCAAAATGTCTCCAGGTGGCTACGAAAAAACCAGGATAATAGCCAGAGACCCATCGTGCAAGCTCTTCTTGTTGGCCCCCATCTCACCCCCTCCAAGACAATCTTAGCCCCTCCCAACACTGCGCACGCCGAACGCAGCACCTTTCGCACTTGACCGCTGATGGCCTGGGGACAAACTGGCCCTGCGCAGAACCTGGGGAGATGCCACCTGCCCGGCCCCTGGGAGGGCGCAGCAGAGACGCCGGTTCCCCGGTTCCCACGGAGAAGGCTCGGCCCTGGACGGCGCCCCTGGGCCGAGGCGAAGCGGGGACCAAAGCGACGCGGGCGGCTCGAGCTGGGCCCCCGGTTGCGACGCGCGACCTCTCCCCACGCCGCCTCGGGCCCCCGACCCGCCGCGCGTCCTTACCGGGAGCCCGCGGGCCTCGCGGGCTGGGGGCGGACTGGCGCCGGGCCGGAGCGCACGGCCGGCTCCCGGGAGGCAGCGGCTTCTGCGCGACGCCCCGCCCAGAGCTTTTATCCGAGCCGGAGGCGGCCGCCCCGCTGGACATTTGCATACCGGGCCGCCCGCCTCCAGCCGCCGCCGGGCAGGGGGCGCCCGCCGGGCCCCTGCGGTCGCCGTGCCACGCGAGAGGCAGGCGGGTCCAGCCCTTCACGACTTGGCCAAGATCCCCGAACCCCGAGCGGCTGGGCTGGGTCCCGGCGGGATTCTGGGGAGCATCGGACGGGGTCCCCAACCCCACGACGGAGCAGAGCGGACGACCGAGAGAAGCGGGGGACGCGAAGCACTCGGCACCCGGACACCGCCGCCTCGAGTCTCTCCACCTCCACCCCATCCCCGGACAGTGACAGGGAACAGGGTCTCAAGGGGAACCACCGAGAGACAGAACTGACCTGTGGAAAGTGACGCAACAGGTTCACATAGGTTTTGGAACACACACCTGGGCAGAGGAATAATCTTCCTGTTGACGTGGGCGTGAGCTTGCCCTTGGTTGCCAAGGAAACTCTCCACTGCAGGATACGCCCACCTCACCTTACCTCCTTCCTAATCGCCTTGACTTACTATCTAGCACCACGGTGTGAGTTTATGATCCGTGCTGTTTGGAAGAGAGGGAAACCCCAGAAATTAACATGTGAGTGTTTTAAAAACAAACCTCTAAGAATTCATTTTCTCTGGAGTCAAGGAGGAAACTTCAGTGCATCCTTCTCCGTGGATGGTATTTTCAGTGATTTCTGGGAAAGATTAAAGTCTCAGAATTATTCTTTAGGGGGCAGGGGGTGTTGAAGAAGTTTTGGTTGCTACCCTGAGAATGGGGTCCCCCTTACTGTATGAAAGTAGCCCGATGGGCAGCCTATTATCAGGAATGCTTTTAGATCTTTGGAAAGAGGTGTAAGGTGCCCTGTGCTGGGATGGGAGGCCCCAGATGCAGGACAGAAAGGTGACTTTTAAGGTCACAGCAGGATCGCACTGCAGTCCTACTGTGGATTTGGGATTGGCAGATTGGAACTCCCTGCACCTGCATTCTGCCTCATCACGCTTGGGCCACTCAAGTGCATTAGTCAGTCCTTGCAATATCTTCCTGAGGGAGGACACCTGAAACCGAGGGATGAGGAAATCCTGTGTGTACAGGAAGGTTAAGTGGCAATTCCAAGGAAGGAGCGGCCCGGTCAGGCATTGACGTGGGGTCTCCAATTTTGGACTTTATCTGGGAATGCCATTCTTTCCAGCCAGGGAAAACAGAATCCTAGAGCCGGGAGCAGACCTCTTTTACGAACAAGTGTAGCGATGCTCACAGATGTTGCTTGAATTGTCAGGTGTCACGCAACTGATAAATGGCAGAGCTATGAGTGGAACTCAGGCCTCTGATCCAAATCCTGTGTCCTTCCCACCGCTCCCAGCAAGCCTGCAGGCCTGGGTCCTAACTCTAAGAACCGGTGCTTTCCATTTCAGTCCACGTTTTTCTAGCCTTCCTTGTTCAGAGACCTGGCTTCCCAGAGACTGGGCAACACATTTAGGAGTGTCCCCAACTTTGCTTATGAAACCTCTTCTTTCTATAAATATGGTTTCCTCCAACAAGCTTTTTTCATGAAATAAGAGTCCAACACAAAATAACTCCTGGCCATCTGATTAAGAAAAGAATAAGAACTGTAGTGTTCCTTGTCTTACTTAAAAATCTACAATCTTTCTGGTCTTTTCACATCTTAAGTTTCTTCTTAAGTATTGGAATTTACAGTAGTTGATATCTACTGCTTTAGGGGTAGATATCAGCTATTCTACCCTTAAGTCTGCTTGATTTTTTTCAAATAACTTCTTTTTTTCCCACTCATAAGTAATTCTACACATCTTATAAAAATTTGCAGAACATAGAAAAGTATAAAGAAGAAAGTAAAAATCACCTGTACTTCCACGATCTGAAAATAACTTAACATTCAAATTCCCTTTGTTATTTTTTAATGTATATTCATATGTACAAATATGGACTTCTGGCATGACTGTACATGCTATACATAAAGTTTGGCATCCTGCTATGGATTGTTTTTTGGTTTTTTTTGGCTGCATTGAGTCTGTTGCTGCACGCGGGCTTTTGCTAGTTGCGGCGAGCGGGGGCTACTCTTCATTGCGCGGGCTTCTCATTAAGGTGGATTCTCTCGTTATGGGGCACGGGCTCTAGGCACACGGGCTTCAGTGGTTGTGGCATGCGGGCTCAGTAGTTGTGGTGCACGGGCTTAGCTGCTCTGTGGCCTGTGGGATCTTCCTGGACCAGGGCTCGAACCCGTGTCTCCTGCATTGGCAGGCGGATTCTTAACCACTGCACCACCGGGGAAGCCCCTGGATTGCTTTTTAAAGATCAAAAAAATTATCATTCTATATTATCAATAAAGGATAACCCAATGTCATCAGCAATTTACCACAGCTCAGAACTTGAGTCAGAAACATTTGATTTCAAAGGCAAATAAAGAGATCTTGTTGGACAACTTACACCTTGAAGAAAAAAAAAGAGAGAGGGAGAGAAAAAAACAACACTATCTTGCCCCAGGGCTTTTTGACTTGCAGTTTTCAAAGAGAGTATATGTACTTACCAGTTTTGAACTGATGTGTTATTCTCTTTATTTCCCTATAAAGTGAGACCAATTTTTAAAACAAAGAAAGAAGGAGACATCAACCAAAAGTTGTGGAGCTCGATCCTTTAGGCTATAAGGAGAATATAAAGCAGCATTCCCACCCCAAATAGAACAAAAAGGTTTCCTTCCACGTATCGGCCTGAAGCAGCGATTAAGGCCCATATTCAGTGTCTCCACCCCTCCCAGAGTCTCTGAAAGCTGCAGCTAAGTTTAAGTGCCTTGACCACCACTTATAAAATACCCCCAGATTATGAAAAACAAGTTCATGGACACAATCCTGAAAGAACCCAGGTCAGAAAGAATGCTATTTCTTCCTGGAAATAAAGGCTGAGGAGGAAATGCCATCAGCCCTGAATCATCTCTAGCTTATGAATTTGGCTTCAGCTAGATATTCCAGAAATATTTCTGCAGCCGGCACTGGTTGTGCACTGAGCCAGCTGAAGTCTGTGCAAGGTGGTACAGTCCCATCAGGTTTGAGAACCAGAAGGACGAGGCTGGCCTAGTTGGTCTGTTGTCCACCGGCCTCTCCCAGATGGTACCCTTTCGGACCTCTTCATTACTTCATGGAGACAGCCTTTTCCAAAGATGCTGTCCCCAAATTAGCGCAGACACACAATTCCACCTACGATCAGCTCAGGTGGATTTTTCTAGGCTTTGCTGAGAAGGACCCAAGGAAGTTTTTCTGGAGGGACAGGTCTCTAGTAGAGAAAAGTGTAAGCCGAATTGTCCCTTGAGTGTCCACCTGGTGTTGTAGAAACAGATTAGGCTTTAGAATCAGATAATCGGACTAGCTACTTAACTTTGCTGAGCTGCAGGATTCCTACCTGAAAAAAGGAGGGCAATTATGCTCAACTTTCAGTCCTGTTCTGAGGATAAGAGAGAATAGCATCTGAGGCACCAAAGTCAGAGCCTGGGAACCAGTTGTGCTCAGTAAATGTTCCTTTCCCCTCTCACTCCCTCTCCTTTCTTAGACGGTCTTTATGGTTTTACACTTTACGTTTGGTACATTATTATAATCCCTTGTTATTGCCCGGCATCTTTCTCCAAGGGCCCAAAGTCCTTTGATCTACATTTTGTCATCTGGCCGATACCCTTTTGATTTAAGGACAGTGTTCTGATGGTGTTGATTTTTTTCTTGGAGAAAATAAGACGGAGGAGGAATTCTCATGACTCATTTGCTCAAGTGCATCGAGATAAGGAGAAGCCTTCTCTGTTCATTTCATTTAACAAGTTTTTTTGTTTGTTTTCTTTTCTTTTTTTTTTTTTCCAGTATCTTCCAGCCTCTGGAGTTTGCAAAAATAAATCAGAGTTTTCAGACTGGTGGTACAGCAAAGCAAATATGGTAAACAGAATTATGACCAGTCCCAACTCATGAAGGTTTGAATATAAAACACTGAGTGGGATGTGATACACGCATAAAAATTAGACATAAATATTCAAGAAATGCCATGATCCTCATTTCACAGATGAGGAAACAAGCCCATTAAGTGAGCTGATTGAGAGCACAGTTAATGGTAGGCCTCAGATTTGAAATTCATTCTTCTGAATATTGCACAACAATATCTAAACTACTGCTCTACCACCTGGTCCAAAGAACCAGCTACTGGCACACTACGTGGAGTTAAATTCCTGGCTTTCCCACCATCAGCCAAGTGAACTTGCACAGCTACTTGGGTTCAGAGGGCTGTAAAATGGGGATAATAATAGTTCCTGTTTAATAAGGTTTTTCTGGGCTTCCCTGGTGGCTCAGTGGTTAAGAATCCGCCTGCCAATGCAGGAGACACGGGTTCGATCCCTGGTCCGGGAAGATCCCACATGCCGCGGAGCAACTAAGCCCGTGAGCCACAACTACTGAGCCCGCGCACCTAGAGCCCGTGCTCCACAACAAGAGAAGCCACCGCGATGAGAAGCCCACGCACCGCATCGAAGAGTAGCCCCCGCCTGCATCAGCTGGAGAAAGTCTGCGCGCAGCCATGAAGACCCAATGCAGCCAAAGATAAAAAAATAAAGTAAGGTTTTCCTGGGGATTAAATGATATGGCACAGTGACTGGTCCCTATTAAGTCATCAGAGTATGCTCTGAGTATCAGCCACCTTAAAAATCTTCACGCTTCTCTGCTTCTTTTTCTCCTTTTGTTTCTCATTTCTAAGTTCCTTTTTCCCCTCCCAGGGTTCTTTTGGAAGATACTGATCCTGCCCAGTTATAAACACGTGACCCGTCTGTCGCTCATGCATTCAACTCTTCAAACATGTCTTTGATGTAGTTAAGCTGGAAAGAAGGAGAGGGCAGCAAGTGCTTGGGGAGGAGTCTCCAGCAAAGAGAACCCGCAGGCGCTTCGAGCTCTGCTTTGGGGTTGAGAGGATCTGACCTCCAGCCTCAAGTTCTGTCGTGTATCAGCTGCGCCCTTTCCAAATACAAGCTCCCCATAGCCCAGTTTCCTCACCTATAAAATGGGGAAGTCAAGGTCTTGTTAGAGAATTACAGTAAAAGTGGAATGAGATAAGGCATGCAAAATGTCAAAATGTGCCTGATGCTCGCTCGTATGCTCATCTTTTCACCCTAGACTACAGCCTTCGGAAAGGCAGGGACCACACCTGCTTCGTTCACTGTCAAGTTCTTAGTGCTGAATACTTTTTGGATCACCTGAAGCAAGGAACCTAAAAGCTGGAGACTGCCTGGCAGATCCTGGGAAGCTGAGTGAGAATTCTTTCGCTCTTCTAGATCTATTCTGTTTTAGAAGTTTTAAGCAGTTTCAAAGGGTCATGAAGATATAAGACTGTATGTAAGGATTGGCTATGTATGTTAAACGTGTGTGACACCCATGGTCATTCAATTCTGTTTATAAGGCTGAAAATTGGAGACAATATCTCTGCCAGGCAAAAGGGATTGGACAAGTTACTAATGGTATAATCATGCTGCTGTTAAAAATGTTTTAGAGGAATATTAAATGACGTATGAAATAATCATAAATTTTTCAGTGGAAAATCCAAAATTAAGGTGCCAGTGTTGTAAGAAATCATGTATAAATAGAATAAGTACATAGTATACATCTATTTTAAAAGGGAACACAAATACATCAAGATGTTGCTGGAAAGTGGGATTACAGATGTTCTCTTTTCCTTTGACCTTTACAGTTTCAACTTTTTCATAATACAAGGGACTCTTAAAGTAAAAACAGGGGCTTCCCTTGATGGCACAGTGGTTAAGAATCCGCCTGCCAATGCAGGGGACACGGGTTCGAGCCCTGGTTTGGGAAGATCCTACCCCATTTACCAGGTGAATTATTTTTGCCCCAACACGACCACTCCCATTTTTCCTCCTCATTTCCCTAGTACCCACTGGGACCAAAATCCATCGACCCTGCCGTTGTCTATCTGTCTGTCACACCGTCATGCCCTCACTTCCCTCCTTAAACTTCATGGCCCATCATTTTGTCCACTCCCTCGCCCCTCCCTTCAGCCCGCTTGTCCTTCACTTGCTTGGTTTTACTTGATGGGCAAAAATCTAACCCTCCACCTGCCTCACCTGGGTCATGCACCCACCGGCTGGAGGAAAACATAAGACTATACTGATTGGTCTATACTGATTGAAGGAAACTAGAATATTTCATCCCAAAATAGGCCACTTCGGCATATTGATTATTTTGAGTTAAAGGCACTCAAGAAACACAGGGGCAAGGAGGACATTGACCCTGTTTTTCTTCCTAAAAGCAGGAGATAAAGCTCCCAGGTGTCTGCTCTGTCCTGGGAAGAAGGAAGACATTCTTATCACCAGAGACGGGAGATTGGAAGCTGAGAAATCTGTACCAACAAGCTTATTAAACTAACCTTTATCTTCCTAGTTACTTCTTCACCACTTACCACCCCACGTCCAAACCCCTTTGTCTTGTCAATTTGTCACAAATTCATTGTGTCTTTGTCTGAAAGATATAAAAGCTTCCTGCTCTGGTCAAAAAAATTATACGCTCTTCTGTTAATTTGTTCTGTGTCAGTTTAATTCCTAGGCCCGGCCAGAGACCCAGATAGGGTGGAGGAGAGTTTTTCCTCCCCTGCAATTCTACTTTAAATTTGTGACCAGGAACCTAAGTTGAGCCCTTGGTAGAGTCCAGTACTTTATGTTACTTCCCCAATTCATTCTCTCTCCCACTCTCCCAGACAAGTATTTTAAACTCTCTTCTCTCCTGTATGTCTATTTCATCTTATTCCATCTCTACCCTCAGCAGAGGACTTTGCTAATTCTCTAAGAAAACTAAAACAATCCAAAGAAAACCCCCACAAGCCCCCATCATCATATACAAAAAATAACTCAAAATGGGTCATAGATTTAAATGAAAGAGCTGAAACTATAGTATTCTTAGAAGAAAACAAAGGAGTAAAGCTTTGTGATTGAGTTGGGAAAAAATCCATTTCTCAGATATGATACCAAAATTGCAAACAACAAAAGAAAAATAAATTGAACTTCATCAAAACAAAAACTTTTGCATTTCAAAGGACATCATCAAGAAGGTGAAAAGACAGCTCACAGACTGGGAGAAAAATATTTGCAAATTGTATATCTGATAAGGGACCTGTATCCAGAATTTATAAAGAACACTTACTACTCAGTGATAAAAAGAGAATAACCTAATGAAAAAATGAGCAGTGGATCTGAACAGACATTCTCCAAAGAAGATATACAGATGGCCAATAAGTATGTGAAAAGGTGCTCAATATCATTAGTCATTAGAGAAATGCAAATAAAAACCACAATGAGATGCCACTTCACACTCACCAACATAGCTATCATTTTAAAAAGGACAAGTGTTGATGAGGATGTAGACAAGTTGGAACCCTCATACATTGTCGGTGGGAATAGAAAATGGTGCAGCCACTTTGGAAAACAGTTCAGCAATTTCTTTCTTTCTTTCTTTTCTTCATTTACTTATTCATTCATTCATTTATTTATGGCTGCTTTGGGTCTTTGCTGCTGCACACGGGCTTTCTTTAGTTGCGGCGAGCAGGGGCTACTCTTCATTGTGGTGCACAGGCTTCTCATTGTGGTGGCTTCTCTTGTTGCGGAGCACAGGCTCTAGGCGCGTGGGCTTCAGTAGTTGTGGTGCGTGGGCTTCAATAGTTGTGGCACGTGGGCTTAGTTGCTCCGCGGCATGTGGGATATTCCTGGACCAGGGCTCAAACCTGTGTCCCCTGCATTGGCAGGTGGATTCTTAACGATTGTGCCACCAGGGAAGCCCCAGCAATTTCTTAAACGTTAAACAGAGTTCCCAGGTGACCCAGCAATTCCACTCCCGGGTATATACTGAAGAGATTAAAACTATATACACACACAAAAACTTGGATGCAAATGTGAATAACAGCGTTATTCATAATAGCCAAAATGTGGAAACAACCCAAGTGTCCTTCAGCTGATGAGCAGATAAATAAAATGAGGCATAGCCACACAATGGAATATTATTTGGCAATGGAAAGGAGTGGGGGGAGTTCCCTGGTGGCCTAGTGGTTAGGATTCTGGGCTTTCACTGCCATGGCCCGGGTTCAATCGCAGGTCAGGGAACTGAGATCCCGCAAGCTACGCAGCATGGCCAAAAAAAAAGAAAACTAAACAAACAAACAAAAAGAAGTGGGGCAGTGACGCATGCTTCAATATGGATGAACCTTGCAAACATTGAAGCCAGTCACTGAAGACCATATATTATATGATTCACTTTACGTGAAATATCCAGAACAGGCCAATCCAAGGCAGGAAGCAGATTAAGAGTTTCCTAGGGTTTGGGAGAGAGCAGGGAATCGGGAAGAATTGGAGGAGAATAGAAAGTGGTTACTAGCGGGTATGGAGTTTCTTTGAGGGATGATGAAAGTGTAAGGTTGACTGTGGTGATGGCCGTACGACTCTATGAATATACCACAAAACAGGGAATTGTAATTTAATGAGTGAATTGTATGGTATGTGAATTATTTCTCAATAAAGTTGTTAAAAAATAGAAATCAGCCACCAATACCATTTACCAAAAAGGTAACCGAAAACAAACAAGGCTGCTCAAGCATGACCTGCTGGTGAAACCTTTCCAGATCCTTGTTCGGTTTCCCACACGGCCTGACGACTCCCATCCCTCTCTCACGGCTTTCGGTGTGGGAGCCTGCAGTCCATCTGTCCTCATCGCTGGGCTGGGGCTACTAGAGGCCAAGGGTCATACTTCACTTTTCTCTGCATCGCCACGTGCCCGGCACAAGGAAGGTTGCCGGTAAATGTTTGATTAATGAGTGAATTCTCAGAATCATCTTGATAAATATTGTGGCATTTAATAGATATGTCGATTAGATATTTGTTTGATAAATATTCATAGCCATGAACCTTTGATCCATCAACATCTGATAAACATTGTGGAGTCTGTGCTTCTGAGAACCGTGCTGTACTTAATAACTTCAGAGGCCAAGTATGTCAGATTCTCCGAATACTTGACCTCTATTTTGATCTCAGCACTGGGAAGCCAGCATTTTAGGGAGCAAGCCACTGGGTAGGTGGCTGGAGTGGCCGGGCATTTCCCTGAACCCACCAGCCCAGCTGCCCATCTCCTCTCTCATCCTCAGCCTGCAGCCGGCTCTGGAGATGATACAGGCCCTCTAGACCCTGACTCTGAATCATCTCTGGGCCCCTGTTGCAGACATAGTGTCCCACACGGACGGGGTTCTCAGGAAGGCTTGCTCTGTGGGCTATCCTACCTGAACTGGTCCTAGAGATCTGCGCTTAGCCAACAGGCCAGCGGGAAGAAGTTTGCAGGCAGAGACAGGAGAGCACAGGTGACAGTGGTGGAGGAAGTGGCCCGTCCTGTCCTCCTTGTCCTTTCATTCCACTGAGAGCCTGAGGCCAGCCAGGGGAAAGTCCACGCCCCTTGGAGGACAGCATAGGTGGTTCCCTGGCTGCAAATGAGGCTCCTGCCCAGCATTTTCTTAAAGAGCCTTTAAAATTCCCATTTAGAACTGCTGGTAGCCCCTGTGAAAATGTATACTGATCTGTACTACATCCTTCTCTCTCTGGATATATTTGGCGAGAGTGACGCAATGATGGTACCCGTTTGGAAGATGAGTGCTGCAATCCTAGGGAATTTTGACTAAGAATGTTTAAAGGAACAATGGTTCTCAACACACATAACTGCCACGAGGAGCAGCACGAATTTTCAGCGAGTCTCTGCTTTCCGGAAGCCTGCTGACGTACTAAGCAGGGCTTTCCAGGTGTTAGTGAGCTCGGGGCCGAAACCTCTCGGGAGAGGGCTGTGGGTCCAGGTTGGGTGTGAGCCTGAGCCGTGCGTCTGTGAGTTTGGGAGGCCCTTGGGGACCCTCATTTCTTTGACCAGCTCATCCATCACACCTGAGCGCTTCCTGCTTTCCTCACTCCTGTTCTTCCCAGGGTGCTCTGAGGCCTTGCCCGATCTCAGAGCCTCGGGGCTCCCTGGAGACACCATCCAGGGCAAACACACTTGCTGTATGTCAACGTGCCTCCTTCCTGCTGAGCCCTCCCCTGAGGACATCCATGGGGAAACCGATGCTGCCGGACCAGATGCCTCCGTGTCCGCGAAGAAGCCCCTCCTGCCAAGGGTCCAGCAGACCGCCGCACCCTCCCCCTCCTAGGAAGGGACCTGCGTGCCTGGTGGTAGGTCCTTGGAGATGACAAGGTCCGTCAGGGAAAGACCCCTGTCTGCCTGGTTCCCTGTGAGGGAAATCAACAATGAGTATTTCCTGAACGAGCGAATGAATAAATGGATGGATGAAGATGAATGAGTGAAATGTCATCACCTGGTCCCTCCCCCCTGCTCTGTGAGGCCGGGCATCTGACTTTGGTGCAGTATTTCTCTCCAGCTCGAATGGAATGGTTTGAGTGTTCCTATGGACAATGTCCATCCCGGCCTCTAAGCTCCTCCACTCCAAGGCCCTTCCCTTTGGTCCTTTCAGCTGCCCACTCCTGTGGACTGCCCCACCTCTGAAAGCTTGGACAGCAATATCCCACTCTCATGCCCAACTCCCACTGCGCTGCCCTCAGCGCGCCCACACACGTACACACACACACACACGCACACACGCATGCCTCTGCCTTCCCCTGCTCTGTCACCTCCTCCCAATCTGGCTTCTTCTCCTGCCAGGCCTGACTGTCTGAACTTCCCTCTCATCAGCACCTTTGATTCTCTCGGGCCCTACTCCTCCCGTGAATCATCCTCGGCTCATTTCAGCAAAACCCTTGATACTGAGTCTTCCCCACCTACATCTGGGCGGCTCAGCAGTGCCAGAGAGGCCCCACAGTGCTGCCCAGCACCGCTCTTGTCCTCCTTTCCCAGCTGTCCCTTCCCTTTGGTCACTCACCCGTTCATGCTTTCAGCGAATACGCTTTGATCTCCAACACGGGCCAGGGCTGTTCAAGGTTCCTGGGGCTGAGTGGTCAAAGCCAGGTCAGGTGCCTGCTCTCAGAGACCTCCCCTGCTGCTGGGGGGACACAGTAAATAGATAAATGACCGTCACGGTGATTCAGCGGGGTCAGCCTCACTGTTCTGCTGCAGTTACTACCTAGGGCTTTGCAGCCTTCATTCTGAAGATGACCTTGCCCCCTACTTCAAGAAAAGTGATACCCTCGGATGTCATATCATTTCTAATTCTGCCAAGCTATGAATTTACCACCCTATGTACCTCTCACCCCACAGCTGCTTTGTTCTTCTTGTTTAGAGAACGCGACAGGTCCTCCTCTTCGAGGCCAGTGTCCCCCACCCCCGTGCTCATCACCGAGGCCCCCCTCTACTTCCCCTATCGGTTATCTCCTGGCTGTCCTTCATCGTCACACCGTCATTCCACGATCCTTCCCCTCGGCATGCAAACAAGCTCAATTGTCTTCTTTGATTTTTATTTTTTTTTTAATTTTGTCCCCGCCATGCGGCTTGCAGGATCTTAGTTCCCTGACTAGGAATTAAACCGGGCCACCACAGTGAAAGCGCTGAGTCCTAACCACTGGACTGCCAAGGAACTCCCTCAATCACTTTCTGTCTTTAAACCGCCCTCCTTAGGCCCTGAGCCTCACTCCACACACACCCCTCCCCAATCTCTCTCCTTCCTTCTAAACTTCCAGCACTGTGTTCGCATCCTGACTGCCAGGTACAGCCGAGTTCCCCTGCTGTTGAAGGACCTACCGTGTGCTTGAACCTATGCTCATTGCTGGTGTAACCACGGGAGCCATGACAGGCAAGGCCCTGGCCTCAGGCAGCTTACATTCTGGTGTGGAAGGCAGGTCACATGCAAGTAAACAGGTAAATGAGAAATTTACATATTTTTTTTAAAGTTCTATGAAGAAGATAAAAAGGGGTAGTGAGATTGAGAGTAACGGGGAAAACCCACTTCAAATAGGGTTCTCCCTGGAGAAATGACAGGGCCTGAAAGTTTAGAATCACCCAGATTCATGAGGGGTGGGGACAGGCAGAGCCATGCCTGGTGGGAGGAGGCTCCCGGCTCTGCTGCGGACAGTGTGTGTAGGTGGGAACCCCACCTCAAGCCACTACCATCTGTCCTCACTGCTTCCTCGAAAACAATCCTCCCTCCATTTTTAAGCCTCGTTTAACGCTCTCCTCTGGAATCACCCCTTGCTGGGACTTGCACGACTCCATCCTCTCCTCTGGCCACTCATTTCCTGACCCTCTCCTGCGTGTCCTTTCTCTGACCTCCCTTTACTTTTGTTGTCCCCAAAACTCCATTCTTTGCCCGCTCCTTTCTCTCCCTGCACCGGAGGTTTGTGACTTTGGGGGATCACAGATCCCTTTGATTCTCTGTTGACCTCTCCTCCTAGAAAAAATCACTGCACATTACACAATACATAGGATTCTTTTCACATGATATTATCAAGGAGTTTGTGGGCCCCTCTAGACACTCGGACTCCAGATCTAGAAGCCTCATCTATACACTTTCCCAGAGAGATTTCAAACATTCCCGCAGGACCATCTATTCTTTACAACTTTTAAACATTGAAGTGTAGTGGAAAGTGAGGGGTGAATAGGCAGAACACAGAAGATTTCTAGGATAGAGAAACTACTTTGTATAATATTATTATAATGATGGGTACATGTCATTATACATTTTGTCCAAACCCACAGAATACCAAGAATGAGCACCAAGGATGAAACCTAATGGATGAAACAAACTAGGTGGTAGTGATGTATCAATGTAGGTTCACGGATTATAACAAATATAACACTCTGGTGGGGGACTTGATAATGGGGGCAGCTGTGCACGTGGGAATTCTGTACTTTCCGTTCAATTTGGTCACGAACCTAAAACTGCTCTAAAAATTAATGTCTATTATTTAAAAAGAGGAACTATAATGTATACAGGAAAGAGAACAAATTACAGGTATACAGCTCAATGAATCACAGGTGGGAACACCCATGGAACCCAATCAAGAAATAGAGCATTACTTAAAAAAAAAAAGAAAGAAAAGAAAAGAAAAAAGAGTATTAGTAATGCACCAGAAGCCCCCTTGGCCCTCTGCCATTTGGTATTTCCTCGCACTCTCCAAAGGAAACTACCAGCCTGACCTCTAAAGCCATTGAGTAGTTTTGCCTGTTATAAATAGAATCATACACTATCTATTCTTCGGTGCCTGGCTTCTTGATTCCTACGTTATGCTTGTGAGGTTCGATGTTCTTGGGTGTTTGGTTTTAACTGGTGTGCAGTATTCACTGCCGGGTGTACCATGGTGTATTTTGGTGGACTTCTGTTTCAAGTTTGGGGCTTTTAGCAATCATGCCGCTGTGAACATTCTTGTACATGTCTTTCGGTGAACACGTTGTATGTACTCCTGTTGAATATATATCTGGGAGTGAAATTGTTGGGTCCTGGAGTTTACATATATTTAACTTATGTAGATAATTCTAGTTTTCCAAAGTGATTGCGCTAAGCCAAACACCCCACCAGCAATGTGTGAAAGTTCCTGTCATTCCATATCTTCATCAATACTTGGTGTTTTCAGAATTTAAAATTTTAGCCATCCAGATGCGTGTGTAATGACAGCTCATTGTGGTTTTAACTCGCATTTCCCTGATGGCTAATTATGTAGGGGACACTTTCATGTGTTTGTTGGTCATTAATATACTCATATATTTTGTATTGGGTTGTTGTTTTTTCACTGTTGAGTTGTAGGAGTTCTTTATACATCCTGGATACCAGGCCACCATCTGATATACGTTTTGCGAATATTTTCTACCAGCCTGTATCTTGCTTATTCATCTTCTTAACTGTCTTTTTTTAAAAATTAATTAATTAATTAATTTATTTATTTTTGGCTGCATTGGGTCTTCATTGCTGCGTATGGGCTTTCTCTAGGTGCGGCGAGCAGGGGCTACTCTTCGTGGCGTGCGTGGGCTCCCCATTGCGGTGGCTTCTCTTGTTGCGGAGCACGGGCTCTAGGTGTGCAGGCTTCAGTAGCTGCGACGTGTGGGCTCAGTAGTTGTGGCGTATCGGCTTAGTTGCTCCACGACATGTGGGAATCTTCCCGGACCGGGGCTCTAACCCATGTCCCCTGTATTGGCGGGCATATTCCTAATCACTGTGCCACCAGGGAAGCCCCTTAACTATGTCTTCTGATGATCAGAAATTTCTAATTTTGATTCTAACATCAATTTTCTTTTATGATTATGGATTTTTGTGACCTAAGAAACCTTTGCTTATCCCCCAAGTCACAAGATATTCTCCTATGTTTCCTTTTTAAATCTTTATTGTTTTAACTTTGGTGTTTAGGTCTATGATCTATTTTGAATTCATATTTTTTGTATGGTATGAGGTTGAATTCAGGGTCTATTTTTCCCTATATGGATATCCAGTTATTCCAGCACCATTTGTTTTATATTTTATTTATTTATTTAACATCTTTATTGGAGTATAATTGCTTTACAATGGTGTGTTAGTTTCTGCTGTATAACAAAGTGAATCAGCTATACATATACATATATCCAGCACCATTTGTTGAACAGAATTTCCTCTCCTCATTGGATTGCTTTGGTGCCTTTGTTGAAAATCAAATGATTACATAAATTAGAGTCTATTTCTGGGCTCTCTATTCTTTTCCATGATGTGTTTGTTGATTCTTCCTCCAGAAGCATACTCTCTTAATTACCGTAACTTTACGGTGGGCTTTGAAATCACGTAGTGTACATCATCTAACTCTGGGGGTTTTTTCAAATGTTTTGAAGAAACCTTTTGTATTGCTGCACATTTTAGAATCAGCTTGTCAATTTCTACCAAAAAATAAAGAAAGGCCTGTTGAAATTTTGATTGGGATTACGTTGAATCTATAGATTAATGTGGTGAGAATGGACATCTTTTTTTTTTTTAATGTGATTTTTCAGGCTTTATTTATTTATTTATTTATTATTTTTTGGGGGGGCTATGTTGGGTCTTCATTACTGCACGCAGGCTTTCTCTAGTTGCAGCAAGTGGGGGTCTGCCCTTCGTTGCGGTGTGAGGGCTTCTCATTGTGGTGGCTTCTCTTGCCGCGGAGCATGGGCTCTAGGCACGCGAGCTCAGTAGTTGTGGCTCGCGGGGTTAGTGGCTCTGTGGCATGTGGGATCTTCCCGGACCAGGGCTTGAACCCATGTCGCCTGCATTGGCAGGTGGATTCTTAACCACTGTGCCACAAGGGAAGCCCGAGAATGGACTTTTTTTTTTTTTTTTTTTGTGGTACGCGGGTCTCTCACCATTGTGGCCTCTCCCATTGCGGAGCACAGGCTCCGGACGCGCAGGCTCAGCGGCCATGGCTCACGGGCCCAGCCGCTCCGCGGCATGTGGGATCTTCCCGGACTGGGGCACGAACCCGTGTCCCCTGCATCGGCAGGCGGACTCTCAACCACTGCACCACCAGGGAAGCCAAGAGAATGGACATCTTATTGACAAATCTCATCTTGAATTATTTATGTATCTCCCCATCCTCCCACTCCCCCCCCACACACCAAGATCTGCTCTTGTGTTATCTACTGTCATACCTGACCCTGAAGTTGGGAGGCACCCTTAACTTTGGCCTCTCCTTTAGCCCTGACAGCAATCATGAAGGCCTGCTGATTTTTCTCCTTTGTCCCTAGTGCTACCGTGCTAGTGCAGGCCTTCCTCATTACTCACCCAGATAATTGCAATCTCTGATTAATTACCTGGACCCTGCAAACGTAGCTCGTGCACCAGCCTGAGAGAGACTGTTTTTGCAAATCTGACCCCACTACTCTGGCTTGAAACCCATTAGTTCCAGGATCAGTCCCAGTTGCCTTAACTTGAAAGGTACCAGTTCATGACCTGGCTCTTTCTCACCTTTTCAGCTACATTTCCTGACATTCGCTGTCCCTTCCTTTTTCTGAAAGCCTCCCCACCCCCCCCCAAATGAGTTGGGACCCCTCCTTGATGCATCAGCCATGCCCTGTACACAGGACTGGGCACATAACGCAGGGTCCCTTGCTCAAAAATTATTAAGAATTTCAAGATGACAACAGCAGAGTTTTAAACCAGGTGTGAGTGAGGGTCTCATGAGCATGGGGCCCTGTGTGACTGCACAGGGCCTTTGCACTTCCCACTCTTGTCATTGTCTCTGTTTGTGTGGAGCAGGAAGCCCTAGAACTCTGAAGGAGCCAGGCAAGTCATCCATGAAGTGAGCTGCTTTCTTCCAAAATCAATGGCTTTTGTCTTTTGTTATAACCTGATCACTTTGAATGCCCTTAGAAGGTAGAACATTGACTACTATTACAGTCCAGCTGCTCAGTTCTGAAAACTGAGTCAACAAATGATTATGTTCCGTGAGGCCCGCTGTGATCGGGTCACTGAGAGCCCTGACGGAATGAATTTGCTTGTGGTTGTGATGTCAGCCAGTAATCCCACCACAAAGGTGGAGCTTGTGATAAACTTTCAAGCACAGACGTCACCCGTTTCCGTGTAGTATAATTAGCCTGTGTTCATTCTCAGTAAATATCTGTTCTTATTCAAAGGATTCTATACATTAAACTCTCCAAAATAGCTCCTTCAGATAGACTGGAAATGCACGCCCATGTGTATTTGGTATCGTTTATGCAAAGTATTAGTGTGTGATTGAAGGAAAAAACGTGCAGTGAGGTAGCATCCCACTGTCTGGGGTGAGGTGTGGGGTGTGTATTGCAATCTGGTTTGGAGCCCAGGTCCTAGTGAGGGTCTTCATGGTCAAGTATAAGAGGTCTTCCAGTCTGTCTTACTGCCAACTTCCCTGGCTTGATTTCTCCCACTCTAGAACTCCTTGGCAATGTGGACTACGTCCTATGTAGACTTTTATTCCTAATATGCACAAGGTCTGGCAATAGGTCCAGTAAATGTTTGGCTACTGAATGGAAGATAAAGGGAGAAAAAAAGAGGGAAGGAAAGAGAAGGGGGATTTCAGCGTTGGATTATATTATCTTGTGGAAGTAAGTTAACTTATATTATCCCTCCCACCACCACCCAGAGCAGACAAGCAAAGAAAACACAGCTTTACTTAATCTAAAGTTCAGCTTAACTTTGTCCATAATGTAGATAATAACTCATTCTGGTGCATTTAAGACAGTTAAATGTCCATATTAATAATACTAATGAAAACAATAATAAATTTATATTAATAACATTTATGAAAGTTATTTTCTTAATAACGTGCATATAGCTTTAACCATTTTTAAATTTATTCATTTACTTATTTATTCAACAGACATTGAGTGCCTATTATGTGTTATAACTAGGGAGTAGATTTTCATGATCAAATATTCTATAGTTATTTCACCATTGGCCATTTGTGGACTTAACATAATAAAAAAGTAAATCTTTTTTTAAATAAATTTATTTATTTTATTTTATTTATTTTTGGCTGAGTCGGATCTTCTTTTTTTCTGTGCAGGCTTTCTCTAGTTGCGGCGAGCGGGGGCTACTCTTCGTTGCGGTGCGTGGGCTTCCCATCGCGGTGGCTTCTCTTGTTGCGGAGCACGGGCTCTAGGCGCATGGGCTCAGTAGATGTGGCGCATGAACTTAGTTGCTCCACAGCATGTGGGATCTTCCCGGACCACAGCTCGAACCCGTGTCCCCTGCATTGGCAGGCGGTTTCGTAACCACTGCGCCACCAGGGAAGCCCAAAAGTAAATCTTTTTAACAGTAAAACTATTAACTGTCTATTCCTTTCTCTTTTTTGCTCAAGTCACATAAAATGGACAAAAGGCATAACACAAGGCTGTGTAAAAATACAGGGCAGCACTGTATTTTAGGTATGCAAACTGCATCTGTATACCTAAAAATGTTAACATTATCTCATATACATTCTGGAATCTGTGTGCCAATTCAGCCCACAGAGAAAGACTTACATGGTATTGTCTTACTTTTATATAATAATGTCATCTACAAAGCATTTTCACCTGTGGAATTTCACTTGAAATCTGCCTTCTAAAAACGTACAGCCTAAGGCAGACATATTGACAAGTGTCTGAACACATAGTAGTAACTCAATGGATATTCGCTGAATGAGTGTATGAATGAATAGTGTTACAGGACACATGATTAAGAGTTAATTATTAAAATAACACAAAAACTTTATAGTAAGTCCTAAAGGCATTTCAATTCAATTCAAACATGGCATTTACACATGGTAGTAGCTGAATACATGTGTGCTTAACTAAATTTAATTTCTCACATCTTTGCTATACTCCAGGAGTCTATCGCATGGAGGGAGGAGTGATTCTCTTTTTCCCTCGGTGGGAAAGACAACCTGTACATGATGATGGTGATGGTGATGGTGATGGTGATGGCCATGCAAGTCACATGTAGTTAGGCAGAATTCTAAGATGACCCAATGTCCCTCACCTTTGCATAGCTCCCTCCTCTGTAACTATGATAGGCTATTATGTTACATCACATGGCAGAAAAGATTTGGCAGATATAATTAAGTTACTAATCAGGTGATCTTAAGATAGGGCCACCTACTCACGTGAGCCCTTTAGAAGAGTCTTCTCTGCTGGATGCAGAGGGGAAGTCCCTGAGACCCACTGTGGCCAGCTTGAAAGACCACAAGCATGCATACTGTGAGCTGCCCATGGGGGTCACGGAGGAAGGACCTGAGAACGGCTTCTGGGAGCTGGGAGTGGCCCCCGGCTGACAGCCAGCAAGGGAACAAGGGATCTCAGCCCTACAACTGAAGAAAACTGAATTCTGCCAACAACAAGAATGATCTGGGGAGCTGATTTCTCCCCAGAGCCTCCAGACCAGCCAACCTGGCCGACACCTTAGTTTCATGGCCAGAGAACCAGCCATGCCAATGCCATAATTCTGACCTACAGAACTGTGGGTCAATATTTACACTGTTTTAAGCCACCAAGTTTGTGGTAATTTGCTATTAGCAATAGAAAACGAATCCAGTTGTTAATGGTATTTTTAAGGTGTGGAAAATCCCTCTGCAGGTTATGCGGAACCCGAAGCAATGATTCAGAGTAACAGGGAAATGGGTGAGCTAGGCATCTTGGGCTGGGAAGGGCGTGGCTAGCTATCAGGCATTTCAGTATTCTGAAATGCGGTCTGACAGGCGAGAAGAAGACCACGCGACCAGCAAGCGCCTGGAAGAGAGAAACGTTATCTTTGGGGGTCACTTATAGTAACATCTTCCTCTTTCATTCATTCAACAAACACTTATATTTGTTCTCTTCTCAGTGTTGCATATAATTACATATATGTATAGCAGTCAGATGGATAAGGTTCCTGTTCTTACGGGGCTTACATGCTAGTGAGCATGGAGGAGCCAGAGTATAAAACACTTCGAGTGTTAAAGGGTAAAGTCATTTCAGGTAATAAATGCAAGAAAGACAATAAAGCACATGGATGTGATGGACGCAGCTGGGTGGGGGCAGGGCTGCTATGGGTCAGAGAAGGCATTTGGGGGTGGGGGGGGTGACATTTGAAATGAGATCCAGATGCTGCAAAGCAGCAGCCGTGGAAATGCTGAGGACAGAGCATTCTGGACAGAGAGAACAGCAAGTGCAAAGACCCTGAGGCCAGAAAAGCAAGAAAACAGTGTGGCCAAGTCACTGGGGAGAGAGAGGTAGGCTGAACAGAGGTGGTGGAGGATCTTGTTAGGCATCAGGAAGGAGTTTGGATTTAAATGTGAGTGCACTGGGTTCTAAGTAGGGGAGCGAAACCATCTGATGCACTATTTTAAAAAGGTTGCTCTGAGGGCTGAGGGTCAGGGGATGAGTGAAAGCAGGGAGACCAGCTGGCAGCTTGGGGAGCCAGGCAGTGGGTGGCAGTGGCAGTGTAGAAATCCAGAAAATCTTCTTTGGAGATAAAACAGGTAGACTTCCCAGTGGATTTGACTTGGAGAGTGAACCACTTGGTGAATATAATCCTGTTTATTGGGAGGGGGAAGGCCAGGGGTGACGGGTATCAAGAGTTCTGGTTCTGGTGGATGGTTGGGAAATCTATCCACAGCCTATTGTAGTGCCTCATGGAGAGAAAACGAGGAAGGAGTTTCCAGAAGAAACAGAGACGCTCCATGGGCTTAGCAGGAGGGCTCTCAACACTGGCTTCATCTTAATAAAACAAAACAAAACAACAAAACAAAAAAACTTTATTTTGAAATAATTTTAGATGTACAGAAAAGTTGTAAATATACTACAGAGAGTTCCCATATACACTTCACTCAGCTCCCCCTATTCTACCCATCTTACATAACTATGGCGTATTTATCAATACTAAGAAATTAACATTGGTGCAACACTATTAACTAAACTACAGATTTTATTCAGATTTTACCAATGTTTTTGCTAATATCATCTTTCTGTTCCAGGATCCAATCCAGGACACCACCATGTTGCATTTAGGACTTAATTCTTTTTAGTGTTTTATTTAAAGATGCACAAATGTAAACCTAGTATAAGTTTATTATGCTTTTAGCTCTTGTATTACTATACACCAAAACAAATTGATACATTATTTTCATGTAAAACTTCAAACCAATAGAATTCAAATTAATTTACGATGATAATTGATATATAGATATTTTTGATGGAAACCAGTTGCTGCTTTGCTAGATGAATATATAGCACTGCTATGACATGAGATCTGTTGCATTCTCTATCCCCACCTGATTTAATTCTTCCCACCACCGTCCTCTATGTGATCAACTGCAAAACCTTCTTTCACATAATAGGCCATGACATCGTTGGGCTTTCACTTGGCTCAGACTGTCCCTGTCATATTATTTCATGCCATCCTCTCTCTTTCTAATCACTGAACCGAGACAATAAAAGTAGTGGCATGTGGAGCCAGTGAACTGTAAACTTAAATACAAACTTGGCGCTGATATGAGACGTAGTACATTTCAGAAGACGCCAACCAGATAATCAGATATGCTTATATCAGTTGGTTAAAAACTTATTGTTGAAATAGAAAAAAAAAAACAACGAAATGTTATTTTGCAAATACAACTGTAAGCCCCAGTTTAAGAAACACTGCAGTGAGATTAAATACAATGTATGATGAGAATCTAGGTATTTACGGCCCCCGGAGGTGAAGGAGGATGAACTGGAGTTACTGAGGTACAGAGGGTGGGATTAATAGTAGTCCGAAGAGCAGGTGCAAAGACTCGAAGGAGGTGTGAGAGAGGGTCTTGTATTTTTCACGCTGTGAGTAATTCAGCTTGGAGAGTCTAGGGAGTGAGCGGGGGTGAGAGACGAGCTGGGGAGGGGGCAGCATCAGGTACAGTGGCTGGGAAAGTCGGAAGGGGCCAGCAAAGGTGTCCTTCTAGGCTTGGGGAGAACTAAAGAGTTTCGAGTTAGACTGTAGATGTGATCAGGTTTGCCCATTAGAGACATGACTTTGTCTCCTGTGAGAGACAGATTTGGGGCAGGAAGACCAGAATAAAAGGATTGTGATGGCCAGGTGGGAGAGGATGAAATTTGAATTCCTCTGGCAGTGGGAACAGAGAAGAATGAATTTGACATCTGAAAGGGAGAATCTAAAGGATTTGGAGTTGGATTGGCTGTGGACGTAAAGAATTGGGAGAGGAATCTTGAATGTTTACTTGAAGGTCTCTGGAATAGCAACTAATAACACAGCAGTTAAGGTTATTTGGAGTCTACAACTTTATTTTTTTTCTTAGACAGTTTTTAATGTTTTTGTTCCCAGGAGTAAATAATAATAACTAATAAATAGTGCTTACTATGTTAGGAACAGTTCTAAGCGTTTCATATGTGCTGTATTTTTTTGAATCTAAAAGCCCATTAACTATAAGATGCACCATTATCCCATGTACCATTAGAAGAAAAATACTGTCAATTAAATATGCATGACACACAAGACACACCTGATTTCAGGGATGATAAAAATAGGTATCCTGGACGCAGTGAATTATAACACACACTCATTTTATCTTTATAAAAGCCCTCTGAGGTAGGTTCTATTATTATCCTCATTGTTCAAATGAGGAAACAGAAGCAGAGAGATTACATGAACTTGTTCTATCCAGCCTCTATCCAGGTAGCCAGTGGTAGGGCCAGGATTTGGACCCATGCAGTCTGGCTTTGAAGACTGTACTCTTAGCTCCAAGCACGGGCATTGGATAAAGCACCACATTCAAGTTCATCACAGTCTAGGGACTGAATATTCGTGTTAGAGATGAAACTAGACACACCCAGGAAGCAGCACCTGCTTTGTAGTTCCACCCTCAGTGGAAAACAACCCTAGAATGCGGAGGATTGAACCCTCAGGGCAGTGACTGCGGGAGGGGCACCATCCTGGCACCGAGGACCAAGTACACCTTGTTCTACCCAGCAGAGAACATCATGTTCCTTGCAGTGTGGTTCCTGACTCTCTGAAATTTCTTGTTGAAGAAGGAAGATGTATAAATGGGCATGTTTGAAACAATCATTTGGCAGAGAGCTGTGCTGTTTTCAATATTCCAAAGGCCAAAATGTACCTGACAAAGAATTAGGACTTTGGGTCAGGATGTGGAGTGATTAATTGACTCATTTTTATCAAGGAATATTTACTGAGAGTGTGCTATTTACCAGGCAGTGGGTTAGGCCCAGGGAACCCAGAGATGAAGTAAGGCCCAGACTGTCATGAAGTCTAGGTGCAAAGGGTGGTCAGACAAGTACCAAAGGTACTTACAAACCACAAAGGTAATTGCCATGGATTTACTTCAAATCTTTCAGAATAAACCAAGGATGAGGAAGTAGTGAGGGTATAGCTGAAACATAATGGTTCATGTGTGAATTGTTGAAGCTGAGTTTTATGTACATGAGTTCAATACACTATTATACTTCTAAATATGTTTAAAAATTTCCTGGAGTAATGAAAATGAGGGAGAAAGAAAATAACAGGGTGAAGAACATGTTCAAAAGGAGTCCATCCCCCATGGAAACAACCTAAGTGTCCATCGACAGAGGAATGGATAAAGAAACTGTGGTATATGTATAGGATGGAATATTACTCAGCCATAAAAAAGAATGAAATTTTGCCATTTGTGGCAACATGGATGGATTTGGAGGGCATAATGCTAAGTGAAATAAGTCAGACAGAGAAAGATACTGTATGATATCACTTATATGTATTATTTGTGTTCTAAAAAAGACAACAAACTTGTGAATGTAACAAAAGAAGCAGATTCACTGATATAGAGAACAAACTAGTGGTTATCAGTTGTGGGGGGCAATACAGGGCTGGGGGAGTGGGAGGTACAAACTGTTGAGTGTAAGATAGGCACAAGGATGTTACTGTACAACCCGGGGAATACAGCCAATATTTTGTAATAACTGTAAATGGAAAGTAACCTTTAAAAATTGTATAGAAATCAAAAACTTTTTAAATTTTAAAAAAGGAGCCCATCCCAAATTTAACAAAAAAGGAAGCTTTATGGGCTCTCTTTTTAAAAATGATATTTTAATTAGGCTTGAGAGGTTGTGACTTAAGGAAACCAGAGTGCCTGCAGGAAACCGCCAAGAACAGGCATCTAGTATCGCATGGCATCCGTGTTCATTATTATTGTCTGTAGGATGTGTTAAATTACTGTGCATTTTAATAATAAAAATCTGCAAAAAAAAAAATAAAGGTATTTATTCAGTACAGTGAAAGCATGGGAGAATGAGAAAAATATTCAGAAGGTGAGTTTTGAGGACATGGTGGCCTCTGGATATAAGGACAAGGGGAGGGCTTCAAATGACCATCAGCCAAGATTCAAAAGCAGAGAAATGAAATTGATATTCATGAGGTAGATGGCAAGTCTAGGGGTCAGTCGGTGGGAAATCGGATTGAATAAGGTAAAATGAAATGGTCTAGGACTCTTTATTATCAAAGTTAGGAGTAGGCTATATCTATATATATTATACCTAACACATGTCACTTAATAAGTGACAGACATGCTTGTGGTTTACACTCAATGGGTCTTTACAATACGTTCTTGAAAATAATAAAGGTAGGGACTTCCCTGGTGGTGCAGTGGTTAAGAATCCGCCTGCCAGTGCACGGGACACAGGTTCGAACCCTGGTCCGGGAAGATCCCACATGTTGCGGAGCAACTAAGCCCGTGCGCCACAACTACTGAGCCTGTGCTCTAGAGCCTGCGAGCCACAACTGCTGAGCCCGAGTGCCACAACTACTGAAGTCCGTGCGCCTAGAGCCCGTGCTCTGCAACAAGAGAAGCCACCCAATGAGAAGCCCAGGAACCACAACGAAGAGTAGCCCCCGCTCACCGCAACTAGAGAAAAGCCCGCGCACAGCAACAAAGACCCACGGCAGCCAAAAATAAAAATAAATAAATAAAAATTTATTTTAAAAAATAATAAAGGTAGTATTTTTTTGTGTATGAAAGTATTCAAAGTGTCTTGGAAATCATCCTGCATATTTTGGAAAATAAGCATTTTCCATTTTTTTTTAAATTGAGGTATAGCTGAGTACAATATTAGTTTCAGGTGTACAACATAGTGATTCAATATTTTTATAATTATACTCCATTTAAAGTTATTATAAAATATTGGCTATATTCACTGTGCTGTACAATATATCCTTGTAGCTGGTTTATTTTATACACAATAGTTTGTACCTCTGAATCCCCTACCCCTATCGTGTCCCTTCCCCCTTCCCTCTCCCCACCAGTAACCACTAGTTTGTTCTCTAGATCTGTCAGTCTGTTTCTGTTAACGTTTTCTATTTTTACAACTTGCTTAAAAGGCCTATTTTATTACCACTCTGAAGCCCATGATCTTTCTCTCCCTTGGGACACCGCCTCCCCAAGGAGGATGGCAGTCCTGCGTATTTTCTCAAAAAAAAGTCTCAGGCGGAAGGTAGAATTTGGACTGGAACTTTAAGGTAGAATAAGGACAGTTACAATAGGAACAAAATTGTTGAGCTCAGAAGTCCTTATTCTGCCATGAAAAATATAGCTTGTGCTCAAAGTGACCCACCTCAGTTACATGAAAGTAGAGTGAGTACTACTCTCCAGTTTCAAAAGGACCCTTTTGCACAGTTAACCGACACTTTCTGCTGAAGTTTCATCTAACCACACCAAGAATTCTTAAGTCCTCAGATCTAGGCAACAGTCTCTAAGTAACTGGATGATCAACAGAGAAAGTTTGTGAACTTTCTGAAAACGATACTTAAGTGAGGGTCTGTCTGTCAATACTGTCACACACCCATCTCAAAAAACATCAGGTTCAAATCCATTTCTTCCCTGATCACCTCTTCTTTTACCTTTTTTCCCCTCTTCTTACTATGCTTTTTCTTTTCTTTCCTTATTTAGTGAGATTGCCAGGAAGAAAATTTTCTCTACCTTTCTAGGTTCTTTTGGCTAGTCTAAGAATTAAATTGACATCAGATTAATATGTGAAAATCAAACAAAAGTGTAATAACATGTATACATGGGAGGGACCCAGGAAAACTGAGTAATGCACCAAAATGCTGGAAACCCTCATCTTAAATACCATCTTCGGCTAAAGACAAAAAAGATTGTTTCGGGTACTGGTTTGAGACTTCAAAAGCGAGGAAGGCAACTGACATGGAGATTAGAAAGCAAATGTTTGGTAAACAAATGCTTGCTGGGTATCACAGAGACAATGGGACACAGAGGGGAATTTTAACAGACTTTGCTAGGTTGCTCCCTGTTTACCACACCGTTCACACTCTAGTTATCCATGGCGACAGCGCCCTTGCTAGAACAGGTCCTCCATCTACATTCTTCTAGACAGTAAAGGGGAAGGTCAAAGTTTTTTCCTGTGTCTTTTGGGCCTTGATTGGTTTCAGTTAGAAATAATACGCACGCCAAAAAGACATTCTGGGATGGTAAATTTTGCTCCCCTGCAGAATGAATGTCAATTCCAGATGAAAATATTTAATATCATTTTAAAAAAGCTTTTATTTCTAATGGAATATTGCAGGAACATTGGTGAGAAAAGAACTCACTTCCACTTTGAATTCGCTTCCAGGTCGCATTCTCTCCCTGGATTCCCTGACCGGGCCCCCCCAAAGCCTCAGTCAGCCCAGACAGCCTCGCCCTCCCGGGTACCTAGACCCTTCGGCCTGAGCAGAGACCCTAAGAGCTTCCTGCTCCTCCCTGCTGAGAAAAGGGAAAGCAGTTCTTCGCCCTCCCTATATTAAGGTCGCTCCCAGCCCCACCGACTCCAGGACCTCACTAGTTAGCCTTCCCTAACTCCGCCACTTTCCCACTTCCGGGACCGGCGCTTTTCCCGGCGCCCGGAAGTGCGTCATCACCCAGCGCCCGCCCCCCGGCCCCACGCCGCCCAGGCGCTCGCGCTCCCGGAGGCCCTGAGATTACGGTGCTTGCGTGCACTGCAGCGTCCCGGACGGGAACGGGGGTGGCTGCTCCTCGGCGCCGCGATGCAGGTCTCCAGCCTCAACGAAGTGAAGATTTACAGTCTCAGCTGCGGCAAGTCCCTTCCCGAGGTGAGTCACGTCGGGTCCTCCTCTTCGCGGGGCAGCCGCCCCTTTCCTCCTCCCTGTTCCTGGTAGTTTCAGCTGGGCCCGGGCCGGCCCCAGACTAGGGGAGGCCCAGAGTCCAGGGACGGTGCCTGGGGGAGCTGGTCGGTGCTGGGAGACGAGGACAGTGCTGTTACCGCGCCAGAGCCTGGGCCGAGGGGTGATCGGGATTGATGAGTTGGCTTGAACTTTTTGCGAGTAAAGTTCTCTAGAACAGAGGAGCTGTACCTTTGGGCTTGTATAATGTTCACAGCCGCTGCCACACCGAGGAGGAAAACGTGGACAGATTGGTTGACAGGTATTTCTCCCCCACTTTAATGCCCGCTCATCAGCTCTTCGTTGAATTCCTGTTATATGCCAAGTTCTAGAAATACAGCAGTGAAGAGAAATGCAGACTTTGTGTCAGCAGCATTTATGATGTGGACGGCAGTATTTTTGAACCTTGCTGAACTTAACTCGATTTCGTTGAGTCTTAGGACATCAGAATTGGAAGGCGTTTGGAAAGTCAGCCATTCTCTTCCAATCTTTTCATGTTGAAAATATGCAAAAGTTCCAGCGAGGGGAAGGGTGACTTGTCCAGAGTCATCTGCCTAGGCTCTGTAGCTTGTATGTTATTTCTCATAAGTGCTGGTCAGGCTGCTGTCGAAGCACTGCCAGTGAGAAGAAACTTTTGGCAGAAGCTCTTCCATTTTGAGACTGCTTGTTAGACAGTTGTTTTAAAACACACCCCCTGGGCTTCCCTGGTGGCGCAGTGGTTGAGAGTCCACCTGCCGATGCAGGGGACACGGGTTCGTGCCCCGGTCCGGGAAGATCCCACATGCAGCGGAGCGGCTAGGCCCGTAAGCCATGGCCGCTGAGCCAGCACGTCCGGAGCCTGTGCTCCACAACGAGAGAGGCCACGACAGTGAGAGGCCCGCATAACGCAAACAAACAAACAAACAAAACACGCCCCCTTTCTACATGCCACGGTTGCTCTGAGTCCTGCCCTTGGAAATCAGAATAAGTGTAACTCTTCCTTGTGTCTGACCCTAAAAGATTTGGAGCCAGTGATTAGACTCTTCTCAGAATTCAGGTTAAATAACTCCTTGTTCTCCAGCTGTTTGTCACACAGCATGATCCTTCTCATTTTGTTCTTTCGTTCTGCACATTTGCTGAGATGTGAGTACCTGCAGGCAGCCCTGTTCTCAGTGTTGGGATACGTGATGAACCGGTCAGATAAGGTTCCCTGTTGGGGAAAAGGATAATAAGTAAGCAAATAGGACAACTTCAGATACTGAAAAGTGCTTTGAGTGTCTATAAGAGAGCACTTGTGGATGAATTGTTTAGAGAAAGTGGTTTGGACTCAAGCCCTCAGGGAAGGCCCCTCTACAAGGGGGTAACATTTGAACAGAAACTTGGTTGATGAAAAGGATTGAGTCTTTTGAAGATGGGAGAAAGGAAGAGTTTTCCGTACTGAGGGAACAGAAGGTGTCAGTGACCCACAATGGAAGGCACTTGGCACGTTGGAGAAACAGGAGAAGCACGGTTGTGGCTGTGGAATGCTCAGTGGGGCAAGAGGGTGGGGACAGCTGAGGCTGGAGAGGTGGGCCTTGTAGGCCAAGGCAGGAAATTAGGGTTTTATTCTTAGTGCTGTTGGAAGCTGTTGCTGGGTTTCAGACTGGCTGCTCTCTGGTAAATTACTGCAGCTGGGGAGGGTGTGAGTGGGGATGAGTTAGATGGTCCAACTGAGAGACGGGTGGCTCTGGCTAGGATGGTAGCAGAGGAGATGCTAAGACTGGGTGGGGTAAAGGAGGTGTTTTGGAGGTAGGCTAATGGGACTTGCTAATGGGTTGGATAGTCGTAGGGAGCTGAGGTGAAGGAAGGAGTCAAGAGAGAACTCTTAGGGTGTGGATCTGAATAACTGGGTACACGGTGTTGCTGATAACTGAAATGGAGAATTGAGCACATTGGGGGTCAGGGGAAGGTAGTGAGCAAAAGGCATGAAAACTTTTATTTTTGATACTGAAGGTTTGATGTTCTAATAAACATCAGGTGGAAATGTTGAGTACACGGGTATGTGTATCCTGTTAGGGAATCTCTCTAAATCTTCTTTTAAAGTAATTCTGACTTATCAACAAATTGCCTATTTTGCTTTACCTACTTCAAATGTAAGATCAAGCAGGGTGTTGTTTTTTTTTCTTCTTTTCTTTTCTTTTGTTTTTTTTTCAACAATGGCGGGATGCCTGTCCAGTGAGAGAATTAGGTCATCAGCATTTCCAGAGCTCTTTTGCTGGGTTTCTGGTTAAATTCTTTGGCATCGGTAAAGTGACGTTCTCTATCAGCTGTGATTTTGTAGAACACAAAGAGGATGCCTGATATCAGTGACAACTTTCAGTTCTTTGTTGAACTTTTAAAACTTAGACTGGTTCATTCCTGCCCCGTGCTGACTCTGTCTGGTGTGCTCTCCTGTAGTGCTGTCAGTGTGTACAGAAACTGCAGAGTGAGCTGTTTTTTCATCATTTTTCAACTCTTTTCCATCGTCACCGTTGTAAGGAATTTCTGGCTCTTTTAGGTCCCAGGCTCCCATTTAGAAGGCAATCTCAGTCCCCTCCCCTTTGCCCCAAGCTCCTGATGTGTGAGACCAGCTATTGAATGAACTGCCCCCTTCTTTAGCATAACTCCCTGAGAAGAGGAAATCGAATCCCCTATGAAACGAGAAGCCCTTTGTTTTGCTTCTATTAAGTTGATGTAGAAGAATGTATCGAGTGCCCAGAAATATAGTTTAACATCACCTTTAATTGAAACATTTCTGCCTAAAATGAAATCAGAGCAGTATAATCACAAAGACTAGCACAGACCTGTAAATCAATGCCCTAAACACAAGGCAGGAGGAGAGCTCTGGCTCAGACTGAGGCCCTTCAAAGAGTGACACCTGTTCCAGCGTCCACACTGCCTCAGGCGTCACACTTAGGGTCTTCAGGAGTGGGGCTACATGACCAGAGAGCCCTCAAGATTATAATGTCCTGTGTCTAACATGGGCTGTACACTGGGTTTCTGCTTTTAGAAATGACATCTGTTAATTTTTCTCTTGCTTTTCTTTGATCTCCTGAGGGTATGTTTTCTTAACCTCGTCATTATTGACATTTTGGGCTGGACAATGCTTGTTGTACAGGCTGTCCTGTGCATTGTAGGAGGCTTGGCAGCATCCCTGACCTCTACCCACTAGGTGCCAGGAGTGCCCACCCCTTCCCATTGTGGCAACCAAGTACACTTTAAGAATTGCCAGATGCCCTTCGGAGGCAAAATTGCCCCCGGTTGTGAACCACTGCTTTAAGGTAATCGTAACTGGTTAGTGCTTCATCGTTGGCATCTGTTCATGCAATGGACTTACGCTGCAAGCTAAAATAAGGTACAGGAATTACAGAACAAAATCTAGTGTCAGCGAATGTGACTTTTAAAAGTATCATTTCTTTATTATCAAGTGTCAGCTATTTGGTCAGGTTTATTTATCTAGGTTTATGTTTTGTAAAAAATATATTTCTTTAAGAAACTTTCTCCATTTAATGTTTGCTTTTTAAAATTTCACTTAAAGTTCCATATGTTAGTTATAACCCATAATATTTGAGGCTTACTCCTTTCCCTTAGGTTGATTAGATGAACTAGTTTTCTCTTGTATAAAATATAGTAGTTCTAAAAATTTATTGTCTAGTATATGTAAATATATACCAGAAAAAAATCCATGTAACAGGATGTTAACAGTAGGGTTAGGATTACAGAGTATTTTCATTTTCTATGTTATATATTCCTGTGAAGTTTCAATTTTTTAATATGAGCATGTATTATTTTTGTAAGCAGAGAAACAATTCAAGTAAATATGTTTTAAAATAAAGTCTCTTTGTTTTCTTTAAGTGGCTTTCTGACAGAAAAAAGAGAGCACTTCAGAAGAAAGATGTTGGTGAGTATTATTTTTTTCATTTCAGCTACATTTGTGATCCACGTTATAATGCTTTTCTCATTTATTGTTATCATATTTAAGTGAAGGTTTACAAAAACACAGTGGAATTCATGCAGTGGAAAATAAACTTCCTGCCCTTTTCCTTCTTTTTTTAAAAAATTTTAATTAATTAATTAATTTATGGCTCTGTTGGGTTTTTTTGTTGCTGTGCGCGGGCTTTCTCTAGTTGGGGCAAGCAGGGGCTACTCTTCCTTGCGGTGCACGGGCTTCTCATTGCAGTGGCTTCTCTTGTTGCGGAGCACGGGCTCTAGGCCTGTGGGCTTCAGTAGTTGTGGCACACGGGCTCAGTAGTTGTGGCGCACAGGCTTAGTTGCTCCACGGCAGGTGGGATCTTCCCGGACCAGGGCTTGAACCCGTGTCCCCTGCATTGGCAGGTGGATTCTTAACCACTGCCAGGGAAGCCCCCTTTTCCTTCTTAAGAAAACCTTTGTTGTGCTTGATACAGTCCCGTGGGTATAGGGTTTGATTTTACCTACTTAAGCACTAGTAAGTTAGCTTGTTACTGTTTCATGGATGATAGCAGAAGACGTAAGACTCCTGGGTCAGAGACAAGGGCTGCATTACTCAGGCGGCACAGCAGATAGCATGATCACCAGCATGCTCTGTCACCCCCCTGCCCAAGTTCCACAAGGGCACTCAGTGCGGCCCAGATGGGTGCACTGCATGCAGTGGGTTTGTGTTGCAGCTGAGGAACACTGAACTTGAGAAGTCCACTGCCTTTACAGCAAGGAGTAGACACGCCTGCTCTTTGTCTAGAGGAGACTCACCTGTGGAGGTTCCCAGCTGCATAAATAATGCTGAGAAATGGCTCAGGTAAAGGAGTGGCCAGGGCCTCACAGTCTTGCCATACCCAGCAAGACCAATAGGAATGCAAGCAGTCATAGAAGGACTAGCTCTCCTAACAGTTCCATAATCACTTTGTTTTCCAGTGTATCATATCTTTTTCCATTTGTTAAATCCATTTGTCAGTTTTTGAGCTATAGAGACAATGGACATTTTCTTTCTGAACGAAGTAATTTTACATACAGTACATATGAACATGAACATATGGTCATTGTAGAAGATTTTGATTCTTTAAGTTATGACAGCAGGGAAGATAGGTTTGTAAGATCAGTTTTTAACTTAAATCATTTTGGACAAATTTTCATTAAATTTTCTCTATTACAACTTGTCATAGTTGAAAGATGATTAAGTTCCCACATATTTTGTTCAAGTTATTTTCTGAAAATCAAAGACCTAAGATATTGAAAAGGTTTCTGGATGTGAGATAAATACGTCAAAGCAAGCATCTTGGAGAAGAAGTAGGCTTTATATAAAATTAGAAAATTACAACTTTAAATCAAAGGAAAAGAATAATTGCTGCTTTCACAGTGCTTACTGATTTTGATTTCTTCTGATTCTCTCATTCCACTCCAGTGTTCTAGTGTGTAAGAAAACAGGTTCAGATTACTTAGAGGACAAAATTGTTCATTGACTCCTTTCCAGCCCATCTCAAGAGTATCGTGTGTCTTCCAAATTTAGTGGGCCATTCCTGCTCAGTTGGTTGGTTTAGTGAACAAGGCAGTAATGTGCCAGAGAGTCATACACAGTCCTCACAGTGGGCGCATTGTTACAGTAGCAGCCAGCAAGAATCCACACTTTCTTGTTGCAGGGAACCAGGTTTTGTGAGAGTACGTTTAAGTGTTTTGACCCAGAGATTGCTCTAAGGCTTCCTCTAGCCTGGATCTTCTTGGCCGCAGATCAGTGCTGCCACAAAGAGGCAAAAGTCAGCTTGGTAGCAGCTTCTTATATAAAGTTAAGATTTTAAAGGTTTAGACTTGTTATTATTTAGGAGAAAAAATGGTAAAGATTTTTGTCTTAGCCATGATCCATGATTGAATAACAATAGTGGTTTAATGTTTATTCTGTTGCCCCTTTATCCCGGGCTTGAAACTGGATGTTTGATGCACTGTTATGGACATTTTTTTTTTCCAATTAACGATGACACTTTTTCCTTTTTGAAAAATAAAAATAAAATACTTAGTTTAGAAAAATAAGGTATGAGCTAAGAGAAGAGCTTGCTGTGTCATGGGCGGGGCTGTGTCCGTGCGCTTTCCCGAGGCTGGGAGGCACAGGGACGTTGCCATTGGTAGTGACCCCGCTCTGAATACTGTCTTCCTGGACACAAGAGTAAGCACATGGCGGTTAAACCAGTTATTTATCTTCTTTCTTTGTAGATGTCCGTAGGAGAATTGAACTTATTCAGGATTTTGAAATGCCTACTGTTTGTACCACTATTAAGGTATCAAAAGATGGACAGTATATTTTAGCAGCCGGTAAGCATCTTTTTGGTTATGATTTACATATACTTCGTAGCAGGAAATGTTATGATGGGAAAGGTCACTTTTTAAAAATTACCCTGACATTTTATTATTTAAAAATTTCAAACATATAGAAATATTGAAAAAACTGTACAGTGAACAGCCTGTCACCTAGATTCTTCAATAGTTTACTGTATTTGCTTTATCACATATCTGTCTACCCGTCTTTGTGCCATCCATCAATCCATCCTGTATCTTGATACATTTCAGAGTAAGTTGCAGGTATTAGTATACTTCACCCCTAAATACCTCATTAACTAGAGTTCAGTATTCGTTTATGGCTTTTTTTTTTTAAAGATAAATTTGTATAAGTACATTGATGAGTTTGGACAAATGCATACGCCTGTGTAGCCCAAACCCCTACCAAGATACAAAACATTCTTTCATCCGGAGCATTCCGTTATGCCCCCCACAGTCAATCCCTGCTCCCACTCATGTGTAGCCGGCCGCTGCTGTGATTTATTTTTTCACCACAGACAAGTGTAGTCTGTTTTAAATGGACTCGTGTAAATGCAGTCATACACTATGTATTTTTTTTGTGTAAGACTTATTTCATCTAGGACTTCATATTTCAGGTTTATTCATGTCATTATACGTGTCAGTAATGTGTTCTTTCTTTATTAGCAAATGGTATTTCCTTATAGGAATATGCCACACTTTGTTAATTTATTCTTCATTTGGTGGACACCTGGGCTATTTTCATTCTTCGACTGTTACTGGTAAAGCATTATGAACCGTCTTGTCCAAGTCTGTTTTGAGGACATTGCTGGGTCAGAGGGTAGGTATATGGTTTTCCAGAGCAGTCAGATCGTTTTGCGCTCCCACCAGCGATGAATGATGGTTCCAGGAAAGGGCATTTTTACCGTAATGATTTTCTCTGTCATGTACTAGTATTTTTTATGTCACTAAGATTTTATGTTAGCAGTATTCATCAGTATCAAAAAGTCAACAAATATAGGGAACTTTTAATATATTATAAGTTAGAACAGCATTACCCAACCTTTTTATGGTTGTGATTTTGCTACATATATCCTGGGTATTGTCCACTTAAATTTTTTTGTTGGCTTAACATTATCCATCTATATCTCTTTTCCAACCACTTTCTTATTTGACAACTTTTATACATCCACGTGCTAGTCTCTTTTGTTCTGTGTTAATGGTTGTCTCATTACTAACACTATCCACATTTTTTAGCGTCCAGTTTTATGTTCAGAATCTAAATTTTAATTATAGATTATATGTAACACATATATTGTATATAGAGTATGTGTGTGTATATATACTATACTATATACTATTTTTAAATGAGATCTTGGGCTTTGATCCATGCCAGAAAACATAGGACTACTTCATTCCTTTCTTTTAAAAATATCCTTAGTGGTTTTAAAAGTCAGTCTTTTTCTTTTCATGATAAACTTATAAAAAATGCAAACATTATAGAAATACATAAGATAAAATGTGAAAGGCCCTAAGATTGCACTAAAATACACAAGATATCACTGTGCTTATTCCTCCATCTTCTTTCTGTACAGAGTACTGACACTGTCATTGTTGAGTTTTACAAAAGCCAGATCACAGTATAAGCGCCACTCTGCAGCCCTCACTGCACCCGCTGTACCCACTCTCCCTTTCACTTTGTAATATGTTTTGGCAGCTTTCCATGTCAGGAGTTACAGGTCTGCGTCATCCTCTTTATAACCTCTATAATGATTTACCATCATTTATTTAACCGTTTCCCTATCTGTGGACATTTAATTTGCTTTCAATTTTTGGCCATCAGTAAATAATGCTGCGGTGAACATTCTTCATGTCTTTGGTACACTTATGGGTGTGTTTCTGTAGAATAAATTTGTATAAGTTGAAATACAGATATAAGGTGTATGAGCATCACATGTTTTACAGATATTGCCAGATTGTCCTCCAAAGAATTTCTAATAATTTATACTTATCACCAAAGTATGAGAGAACTTTTTTTGAACATCACTCTCAATATAGATACTAACCAGTTTTTCATCTTTGCCATTTGATAGACAAAAACTAATTTTTTTGAATTTTTGAATTTTATTTTTTATACAACAGGTTCTTATTATTTATCTATTTTATAAATATTGGCAAAAACTAATTTTTAAAAAATCTACTTTGTTAGGTTATTTGTGAAGTTGATTAGTTATTTGTATTTCATACACAGGTGTATACATTTTCCGTGTCTTGCTTGTTTATATCCTTTGTTCATTTTTCCCTTGGGATGTTGGAGAGGGCTTTTTTTTTTTTAATATCTTTATTGGCGTATAATTGCTTTACAGTGTTGTGTTAGTTTCTGCTGTACAACAAAGTGAATCAGCTATATGTATTCATATATCCCCACATCCCCTCCCTCTTGAGCCTCCCTCCCACCCTCTCTATCCCAGGCCTCTAGATTGTCACAAAGCATCAAGCTGATCCCCCTGTGCTATGCAACAGCTTCCCACTAGCCGTCCATTTTAGGAGAGCCTGCTTTTAAATTCTTTTTGTTTGATATGCTTATAATGAATCTTACTTACCTCTAAACAAAAAGTATACTCAACATATCTGCAGGATATTGATAATGAAAAGTATGTCCTTTAGGTTTTACATCACATTAAATTTTTTTATAGGAACATACAAACCTCGAGTTCGATGTTATGACACCTATCAATTATCCTTGAAGTTTGAAAGGTGTTTAGATTCAGAAGGTAAGTAAGAGGTTATATTTGAAATCACAAAAATAGTTTTTATTTTTAGCTGCTTTTCTGCTTTTTGAAATGGGCATGGGTTGTGTATCAGTTTTCTGTGCTGTGTAACAAATTGCAATAAACGCAGCAGCTTAAAAAAGATTCATTTATTAGCTCACAGCTCTGTAGGTAAAGTCCGTCCAGGCTTTTCTGTGTTCTGTGTTCTGTGTTCAGGGCTGACCTCAAGGTGTCAGCCAGGTGGGACTCTTCCAGAGGCCCTGGGCAAGACCCCTTTTCAAACTTACAGGATGTTGGCAGAATGCAGTTTGTTTTGGTTGTAGGGCTAGGGACCCCTCTGCTGCTGGCTGTCAGCCTGGGGGCATGCTCAGCTTCTAGAGAGCCCTGCATTCCTCCTCACTTGGTCCCCTCCTCCTTCAAGCCAGCAGCAGCTCATTGGATCCTTCTCGTGCTCTGAATCTCTCTGACTACCCCTTCTGCCACCAGCTGTAGAAAACTCTGCTTTGAAAGGGCTCGTGTGATTATAAATCTTTCCTTTGCCATAGAACGTGATGTAATCACAAGAGCGGTGTCTCCTCACATTGATAGCGTCCACCCACACTCTCCAGAGGAGGGGACTGCCCTGGGGGGGAAGGTCAGCGGGGTCATTCTTAGAATTCTGCCTGGCACAGGGCGCAGGTTGAAATGGGAGAGTTCAGGTATTTTTGTCAGGTGGCCCCATGTTTGAGATTGAGGGAAAAGAAGTTAATGGGATTATGTATTCTCTTAACTTGTTTCACTGTCTTCTTTTTAAAAAACAGTACAAACTCCATGTGCTGCTAATAATAACTGTTTTCATTCTTTATTTTCATTTAGCAGGTATACTATGAATGAGTAAAAAGTTACTGTTACCTTTTTTAAAGCAAAAAGTTTTGAGTTTTTAATGTTTGTTGTTTTACTTTGAACATCTCAGAAAAACTGTGACAAAATTTAGAAGTCATTATGTTTTGTAAATTTATTATTTAATTTGCTTCAGTTCTGTAGAAAATCTAGCTGATCTGTATAAAGAAACTATAAAGCTTTTAATTTTCCATTTGGTGTTTTGGGGGGGGCAATATAGCATGGAAACTTTGTTCTTGTGTTATGTAGGTGCAAAAAGGGAAGAAAAACCCAGCATTTGTATATAGTATTTGTGTTGAGTTAGAATCTTTGCATCAAATTTGTATTTTTATTAAAAAAATGGACTGATAATTGTATTTTTCCTATTCCTTATTTTTCAGTTGTCACCTTTGAAACTTTGTCTGATGACTATTCAAAGGTATGCTTTGTAGCGTTGGTTTATCCTGCCTGTCCTCAGGAAATGAATGAGAGGGATTTGTTTTTATGATAAGTGTTTTTATGATGTTTCTATTGTTAAATTTAAAATGGCTGTATAGTAAAATAAAACCTATTGTTTTCTATTAATATATACTTAGTTTGTCACATGTATGGGATAGAGATAGCCTTTGGCCAGTCTAATATCGAAATAAGTTTGCCATAGCATGTATGAATGAGACCTTATCTATATTTTTAAGAATTGGTAGCAGTCATCTTTTTAGACCATCCTGTGTTCTAGATGTGTGATTTTCATTATTGCATTTATTTTCGTTTTCTTATTCATATGTGAAAAGTACAGCAGCAGTGTTGTATGTTTAATTTTCTTAACCCTACAAATAAGTGGTTGTGCGTATACTGAAACAGCTCAAGACACAGCTAATATATTTATGTTTCCTTTTCTTTCTTTTTTGGTGCCATTAGTGCATCTTTCAACTCTTGTGGTAATTTTCAACAGTTACAAGATTGTCGGTAAAAGTGCCTTATTCAGTTTAAAATGAAAAACTTTTAGAGATGTCATCATGAAGGAAAATTGAATTTTCAGAGCTGACATGCTTTCTATGTTGTCTTCAGTTCTGGAAACTATGGGGTACAGTTTATCCTTTTGCCTGTGGTAGCCGTTTATCGTACGTTTTGGGACTTGTAATTTTATAGTATATTTTCTCTAGATCTTGATAAATTTGCTTTTCAATACCATCTGCAGATTTTTAAGATGCCTTTGTAATACGTTAAAGTTAAATTTATACAAGGAGCCTATCAAACTCCGTGTGATAATAGTGAGATTACTAAAACGTGTTCTTAAGTAAAATAGGAAATGACTCGCTGAGGTTACTGAGCAGTGCTCTACATTACAAAGTGCTGGTGCCAGATAGATGAAGAGCATTCGTATTAAGTCTTTCAGTTAGAAGGTAAAGTTTGCCAAAAACCTATCTAAGATGCAGGAAGGCATTAAGTAACTAATGGAGAGGTTTGATTCTCAAACACATTTCTTAACCATCATGGCGAGTTGTGTTTATACACATGCGTTTACAAAGAGCAAGGAGAAGGATGAGAGAGATCAGAGATTTTCTTGCTTTGCCGGTTTCAGTGATGATGATGAAATAAATACTTTAACCTAAGCAAACTAATTTTCTTGTTTCATTTTCAGATTGTCTTCCTGCATAATGATAGATACATTGAATTTCATTCACAATCAGGTTTCTACTACAAAACCAGAATACCAAAGTTCGGGAGAGATTTTTCTTACCATTATCCATCCTGTGACTTGTACTTTGTTGGCGCAAGGTATTGGGGTCTAATCACCCTTTGTTTTCTCCTTTCCACCTCCCCAAGCAACTTCTGTTCTTAAAATTGAGGAGAGGGATTAAAAGAAGGATAAGACATTATCCCTGCCTTATGGTTGCTCAAAGAGTGTAGTTCCAAAGTGACTGGCTCATTTAGGAATTACATCCTTGATTTCTATTAGCGTGGTGCTCTAAATCTAGAGAGACATGGGTGACCCAGTAGTGTAGCAGTGGTGTGGAGTCAGTATCTTAGCCCCATTGCATGCATTTTAAAACTTTTATTCTTAAATGCTACCTTCTTTATGATTATAAAAATAAGTCATATCCATTTTAGAAAATTGGGGAAATATAAAAAAGAATAAAGAAGAAAAAAAATCACCCATAATTATGCCACTCAGAGGAAACCCTTATTAGTATTTTATTGTTATTTCATTGTAGTCTTATATACATACACTTATAGATACATTT
Organism: Monodon monoceros; assembly: GCF_005190385.1. Lineage (NCBI taxonomy): Eukaryota > Metazoa > Chordata > Mammalia > Artiodactyla > Monodontidae > Monodon > Monodon monoceros. Next base: position 80,739,775 of record NW_021703775.1, read on the forward strand.
TGGATCTTGTATTCTCCGTGTTATTTGTAAATAATATCCTACTTAATGACTTCATAATATTTCCTTGGCACATGGGTCGTTTAAATCACTTTTATGCATGAACAAACTTACAAGTAAGGTGGTTATCTTTTAGGGTTAGAATGCATTTTTGTATCAGTTTTACAAAGGGAAGTGATGCTTCATGACAGATCCATGTTTCTAAAAATTATATTTGCTTGAAGAAACGTTCATTTTAGTTTCCTGGATTTTTCACTTTATTCATTGTTTGACAGCTCTGAAGTTTATAGATTGAACTTGGAACAAGGACGGTTCCTGAATCCTCTACAGACTGATGCTGCGTGAGTGTTTTGTTATAAGAATCCTGCTGTATTTATTTTGGCCAGGAGATGAAGCCAGACGCCCACTTTGTTGTCAAATGACACGTGTTGCCTGTAAGCAGAGCTCTGGGCAACTTAGGTAAAAGAGTAACATTAAATTTTTTCCCACACAAAAAATTCACTAGAAGACCTGGGGATGTTGTAAAATTAAAAAAAAATTTTTTTAATATATGTGAAGAGTTTTTAACTCACTCCAGAAATTCAGTTGCTGTTTTTTTCTGTGTTCTTTAAATTTTCATTCATGATTTAGTTTTGTGATATTTTCTGTTATAGAGAAATTTTGAAATAACTTGGAGTACTATTTTTTTATTTTATTTTGTTATGCTTTTGCTGGCAGACATTTAAGAGTTTTTCACGTTTTCTTTTCATCATATGTTATGGTCTGTACTTTTGTTTTATTCATAGAGAAATCCTTTAGGGATGAATCTGTCATAATAGTATTAATACTGAGTAATAGTAACAACAACAGTAGTGAAAGTACTTACTATGTGCCAAGCGTTATTCAGGATTTTATATATATTCACTCATTTGAAACTTATAACAAATTTTTACAGTATAGGTACTGTTGTTATCTCCATTTTACAGATAGGGCAGCTGAGACTCAGAGAGGGTAAGTAGCTTGTTTAAGTTCACACAGCTAGTATAGAGTGGAAGCTGGATTACTTCTCACCTATGTATATAATGAGCCTGTTGGATTTTCCTTATTGCTTTGAAGGGGATTTTTAAAGGCTGGAAGAACAGGTAGTGATAAAAAACCAGGTAAACTCTGGGTTACTTTTCCACATTGATTTGAAATACTCTTATTTTCTTTAAACAGAAATTATAGTAATGTCACGATGCATCCTTGGATAATAAAAAGTTACATGCTTTTTAGTTGCAGAATTTCCTGTTTATAATAACAACTTTTATTTATTGTCTTGTAAACTCTAAACATTGTGCTGAACATGTAGTTTTTTCATTTAATCCTCACAACAACCTATGAGATTGGTGAATGCCATTTTTCAGAAAAAGAAAACGAGCCTAGGTCAGTGTACTCAACAAGCTGGTCAAGTCTCAGGATTGGCGTAGTGATAGCCTGCGTTCTTTTTGCTTTGGGAGAAAATATATTGGGAAACGTGTTCTCGCGATGGTGGAATAGTGTTTTTGAAGAAAGCCCTTCCTTGTCTCGTCCCCTGGCAGATAGAGTGTCACCCTGGGGTCTGAAACTGCGGGGACTGTGTACAATGCACTGGCCCCTTCAATGCCTCGGTGCTTCTCATACGCAGATGAGCGAGAGAATCTGCTGCCACCTTATGCACAGCATTGCGTTTACTGTTTGTTTAGAAAGTATTGAGTGTCTGTCGTCCCCGCCCCCTGCAAAAGTAGATGCTAAAACTCTCTCCCTTATGGCTTTACTATTTTAGGGAGAATAATGTTTGTGACGTAAATTCAGTGCATGGCTTATTTGCCGCAGGAACAATAGAGGTAAGCGTACGTTGACTTTATTTTTTAGAACATTTGCTCTGTATTTGATAACGAATGGAGTTTTATTTAAAGACAGTGTTGCTTGGTTCCTAAGAGCAGGGTGCTAATGAAGCCACAGCCCACTGGTTTGCTTTTCGTATGGACCGTGGGTCACGTTCCACAGAGGTACAGCTGTGCCGTTGCTGCAGACTGTGCCCCTTGTGCATTGATGTGGTCTGCGAGGGCCATCATCGTCGGGGGTGAGACCTGAAGTCGCTGCTGGATTGCCAGCTCCAGTATGATTGCCACCCTTGTTCTTAACAGGAGGCAGTCCCAGCTCTCTGCTGCTTGATAGTTTTATGACTGACTTTCCCTGAGGCTTGTTTTTCTCATCGGTGAAATGGAGATGATAATACTTACCTTGGCAACTGTATAGAGGTGCTGTGCTGGTGAGAATCACATGAAAGAACCTATTTGAAAACATTATAAACTGGAAAGGTATATGGGGTTTTGATTTGGACATCCTCTATAGTAGCATTCAATAAATGCACAACATTTTCATTTTAAACTACAGCACCTTTCAATCAGTGTCCTTCATGCTTACCAGAAGTTTTTCTAGATTTGCATTTTTTAATGACAATATTGTTAAATACTCCTAATAAAAAAAAGGTAAAAATGTCAAAAACGTATTATTAAAAAAGTACCCTTCTGTGCCTTCCAGTTGCCAAATCCTCGTACACCCGAGGTAACTCTAATGGCTTGCAGTATTCTCCTTTTTTGTTTTTCTGTGTATGTGCAGGTATGCATATGTGTTAGTAATATGGTTTTAAAAGTTTTTCACAAAATTGAAATTATACCATGGTTCTTCATTTGCTTTTTTTTTTTTTAATGTAATGGCATATAATGTACGTCTTTATACATTGGTACTTGTAATTACTTATAAAGCTAAACTAATTTTTTTTTAATTAATTAATTTATTTTTGGCTGCGTTGGGTCTTTGTTGCTGCGCGTGGGCTTTCTCTAGTTGTGGCGAGCTGGGGCTACTCTTCGTTGCGGTGCGCGGGCTTCTCATTTCAGTGGCTTCTCTTGTTGTGAAGCACGGGCTCTCGGCACATGGGCTTCAGTAGTTGTGGCTCACGGGCTCTAGAGCGCAGGCTCAGTAGTTGTGGCGCACGGGCTTGGTTGCTCCGTGGCATGTGGGATATTCCCAGACCCGGGCTCCAACCCGAGTCTCCTGCATTGGCAGGTAGATTCTTAACCACTGCGCCACCAGGGAAACGCCTAAAGTAATTTTTATAAACTGATGGATAGGATTCCATTGTTTGAATGTACTGTAGTTTATTAAACCAGTCCATCTGGATGAAATTTAGGTTTCTTTACTAAAATTATTTTTATGTTAAAAGATTAAAATTTGAAATGGAACACATGAGGTTGATTTAATGGAGACATATAAAACTGTGTTGACAGTGTTATAATACTGTTAAGCCTGAGTCAGGCCAGTGAAGCAGTATCTTGCTAATTACTTTTCTTGAGATTACCAAGGGGAAGTTTTAAAATAATTTTCTTGAAAAAATTGTTTATTTGAATAGAGTCCTTACAGAGTAAGTTAGGCTAGAAATCAGGAAGCGTGCTCTGTAAGAGAAGTTTTGTATTAGAGCAGGCTGCTCTTTCACCAGCTGTTTTTTTTTTGTTTTTTTGTTTTTTTTTTGCGGTACGCGGGCCTCTCACCGTTGTGGACTCTCCCGTTGCGGAGCACAGGCTCTGGACGCGCAGGCTCAGCGGCCATGGCTCACAGGCCTAGGCGCTCCGCGGCATGTGGGATCTTCCCGGACCGGGTCCCCTGCATCAGCAGGCAGACTCTCAACCACTGCGCCACCAGGGAAGCCCTCACTAGCTGTTTTAAGACCAGCCCTGAGACTTGTTGAAAGGGCAGCAGAACCCCCCAGACCAAAGGCTGGGTCCCTGAAATTCCTTGGGTACCTTGATTACTGGGGGCTTGAAATTTGATATGCATAGTTAGACCAGACTTTAAAATTCATTTTACATTAATTTTTTAAAAAATAAATTTATTTCTTTCTTTATTTTTGGCTGCATTGGGTCTTTGTTGTTGCACGCGGGCTTTCTCTAGCTGCAACGAGCGGGGGCTACTCTTCATTGCGGTGAGCAGGCTTCTTATTGCAGTGGCTTCTCTTTGTTGCAGAGCACAGGCTCTAGGAGCTTGGGCTTCAGTAGTTGTGGCATGTGGGTTCAGTACTTGTGGCTCGCGGGCTCTAGAGTGCAGGCTCAGGAGTTGTGGCACACAGGCTTAGTTGCTCCGTGGCATGTGGGATCTTCCCGGACCAGGGCCCAAACTCGTGTCCCCTGCATTGGCAGGCGGATTCTTAGTCACTGTGCCACCAGGGAAGTACTAATTTTTATATTATATGTTGGATTTTGATTTCTTCTGTGATAGTTATTATAGTACATATATTAAACATTTATCATTGATACAATAATATTTACAAATTTATAATTTCCCAGTTATACCAAAATGTCTTTCATAACTCGTCTCCCCGCTACCACACCAACCAAATCAAGGTCCATTCAAGGATCATGCATCACATTTTGCACTTGTTTTTCTTAACCATCCTTCTTTTCTTCTTTTAAATTATAAAAGAAATGCAGCTAATGATAAAACATTTAACAGTACTAAAAAGGGGAAAGGTAAAAAGTTTGAAAAAGTTAATTTTTTTTTTAACATCTTTATTGGAGTATAATTGCTTTACAATGGTGTGTTAGTTTCTGCTTTATAACAAAGTGAATCAGTTATACATATACATATGTTCCCATATCTCTTCCTTCTTGCATCTCCCTCCCTCGCACCCTCCCTATCCCACCCCTCTAGGTGGTCACAAAGCACCGAACTGATCTCCCTGTGCTATGCAGCTGCTTCCCACTAGCTATCTGTTTTACATTTGGTAGTGTATATATGTCCATGCCACTGTCTCACTTTGTCACAGCTTACCCTTCCCCCTCCCCATATCCTCAAGTCCATTCTCTGGTAGGTCTGTGTCTTTATTCCTGTCTTACCCCTAGGTTCTTCATGACATTTTTTTTCTTAAATTCCATATATATGTGTTAGCATACGGTATTTGTCTTTCTCTTTCTGACTTACTTCACTCTGTATGACAGACTCTAGGTCCATCCACCTCATTACAAATAGTTCAATTTCGTTTCTTTTTATGGCTGAGTAATATTCCATTGTATATATGTGCCACATCTTCTTTATCCATTCATCCGATGATGGACATTTAGGTTGTTTCCATCTCCTGGCTGTTGTAAATATAGCTGCAATGAATATTTTGGTACATGACTCTTTTTGAATTATGGTTTTCTCAGGGTATATGCCCAGTAGTGGGATTGCTGGGTCATATGGTAGTTCTATTTGTAGTTTTTTAAGGAACCTCCATACTGTTCTCCATAGTGGCTGTACCAATTCACATTTCCCACCAGGAGTGCAAGAGTGTTCCCTTTTCTCCACACCCTCTCCAGTATTTATTGTTTCTAGATTTTTTGATGATGGCCGTTCTGACTGGTGTGAGATGATATCTCATTGTAGTTTTGATTTGCATTTCCCTAATGATTAATGATGTTGAGCATTCTTTCATGTGTTTGTTGGCAGTCTGTATATCTTCTTTGGAGAAATGTCTATTTAGGTCTTCTGCCCATTTTTGGATTGGGTTGTTTGTTTTTTTGTTATTGAGCTGCATGAGCTGCTTATAAATTTTGGGGATTAATCCTTTGTCAGTTGCTTCATTTGCAAATATTTTCTCCCATTCTGAGGGTTGTCTTTTGGTCTTGTTTATGGTTTCCTTGGCTGTGCAAAAGCTTTGCAGTTTCATTAGGTCCCATTTGTTTATTTTTGTTTTTATTTCCATTTCTCTAGGAGGTGGGTCAGAAAGGATCTTGTTGTGATTTATGTCATAGAGTGTTCTGCCTATGTTTTTCCTCTAAGAGTTTGATAGTTTCTGGCCTTACATTTAGGTCTTTAATCCATTTTGAGCTTATTTTTGTGTATGGTGTTAGGGAGTGATCTAATCTCATACTTTTACATGTACCTGTCCAGTTTTCCCAGCACCACTTATTGAAGAGGCTGTCCTTTCTCCACTGTACATTCCTGCCTCCTTTATCAAAGATAAGGTGACCATATGTGCGTGGGTTTATCTCTGGGCTTTCTATCCTGTTTCATTGATCTATCTTTCTGTTTTTGTGCCAGTACCATACTGTCTTGATTACTGTAGCTTAGTAGTATAGTCTGAAGTCAGGGAGCCTGATTCCTCCAGCTCCGTTTTTCGTTCTCAAGATTGCTTTGGCTATTCTGGGTCTTTTGTGTTTCCATACAAATTGTGAAATTTTTTGTTCTAGTTCTGTGAAAAATGCCAGTGGTAGTTTGATAGGGATTGCATTGAAACTGTAGATTGCTTTGGGTAGTAGAGTCGCTTTCACAATGTTGATTCTTCCAATCCAAGAACATGGTATATCTCTCCGTCTATTTGTATCGTCTTTAATTTCTTTCATCAGTGTCTTATAATTTTCTGCATACAGAAAAAGTCAAATTCTTATTCCCCACGAGATAATCAATGAGACTTTTTTTTTTTTGTATTTTTCTAAAAATATTCTAGTATTTAAAATGACTGTGTTTTATCTGTTTAGGGCCGAGTGGAGTGCTGGGACCCGAGGACGCGTGGCAGGGTTGGCCTGTTAGATTGCGCCTTAAGTAGCGTCACAGCTGATTCTGAGTAAGTGGGAGTGAAGTCGCAGTTTAAATACTCATCAGCTTCTGATTTAAACAAACGTATCAACACTAAATTAAAATCAGTTGCTAAAGGATGACACTCTTAAAACACGTTTATCTGAGGTTGTGGTTTTGTGATTGTTTTATGTAGAAATCCTTTCCTGTGAAAGGTCACTAAGTGGGGAAGCCAGATGGAATTCCTTATTTATATAGTTGCCGTGGAATTTTGTTAAAACGAATACACTGCAGGAATTTGTATTTCCCATTCTGTAGGATATGGTGGTGGAACCAGGAGTCCACCACTCCATTTAACAAACAAAAATATGTGCTTTGAATTCTAAGGTAGAGGGAAGCAATGTTTTTGATATTTTCTTGTTCCTATTTGGCCATTCCTACACTTAAAATAATTGGAAAAGTAAATCACAGTTGGGGGATGAAAACCTCTAAAGCTTGAATTAAGTAATACCTATAAGCCCCCTGTCCTTTTCCCACTCACAAGAGTACTTACTGTTACACTGCTTGGTACATATGTTTTCAGACTTTTTTTTTTTTTTTTTTGGCCTTGACTCATGGCTTGCGGGATCTTACTGCACCAACCAGGGATCGAACCCGGGCCCCCGGCAGTGAAAGTTCCGAGTCCTAACCACTGGACCGCCAGGGAATTCCCTTCAGACATTTTTCTGTGCTCATATTAGCACATGCAGATTATCACTCTCTTTGTCAGATCCTTGACATGGGATTAGTTGCTGTAATCTGCTCGGGAATGCCCTTTCTCTGGGGTCTTGTTATTCATGGAAATGTCATTTTACTTTGTCTTTTCAGTTGATCAGACATTTATCTACAGTCATGTCACATAGGAGGTGGAGTGTTAGATGGGTGGGCTGAGAGAGACTAACTCTAAATTTATTGTAGAATTTTGTGTGATTTGCATTTTTCTGGGGGAGAGAAGAAGAAATATAGTTCTTTCTTTTGAAAAAATCAGCTTTGTAAAAAAGCATTCTTGACCTAGAAATAAAAGCTAAGAATCACTGAATGGAAAGATGTCTGTTTCTAATGTATACATTTTTCCCTGTGTCATAAGTAAAGAAAAAATTTTTTCCATCTTTTAATTATGACATTGAAAGTGAGTATAGGAAATTTTTTTCCTGAGTATTGTTACTGAGTTTTATTAAAGTAATGCTAATGAATAACTTCATTAGTCATGGTATGGAGTATAGTGTATTAAACAATCTAAAAATGGAAAACTCATTCTACATTTGATTTTTCATTTTGTTTTGGAATTACTTAGACATTTTTATTGTGAAATGTACACATAAAGAAAAACTCATAAAACATTAATGTGCAGATTACTGAATTATGAGTCTCTACATTTGTTAATAGAATAAAGCAATGGAAAATGCTCATTAGTATTCATCAAGTAGGTATGAAAGAAAATGAATCAGAAACTTGTTTATTTTTAGAAAGTAGAAAATCAGGTTTAAGTGAAAGATATTTACTCACTGTATAGGAAGCAAAGAGGTTAATTTTCTCTTACCCTTAAGCATTAACTTGTGTTTGAATTAGAATAAAGAGACTTGTGTACAAACTCTGTCATTAATTGTTTCATCTTGAAAAGTCATTTAAGAAAACAGGCCAGCAGGAGTTATTTGCAGTATGTCTTAAGGTTATTTCTACTTTAACGACTACAGTAGAAGTACCATTATACAAAATTTAAGGAAGGGATGTTAAAAAATAATCTTAACTGTGGTCTCTAGAAACATGGGAGTAGTTTTTCTTTTTTTGATAGAATATTGATTCACAGACATTTTTGGTGGCCTCTTTTGTCCTTAGGGGTGAGGCATTTTTCAGCTGTCATGATGGAGGTTATTTTATTTATTAAAATTTTTTTTTAATTTTGTAAAGATGATTTGTACTTAATGTAAAAAGATACTAAGCAGTTTCAAAAAATGCACAGAAGAAAGTAAAAATGACTCCTGCATATATACAGGTAGGTCTAATTTAAGTAACAGACCACTCTTGGTTCGTGAAGGATGCTTATAGTTTTTCACTAGTACACATCTATTTACAGTTTTATGATTATTTCCTTGGAAAATATCAAGAGCTTGAACAGCATACATGTTCTTAAGGCTTTTGGTGCCCATTGCTAAATTGCCTGACAGAAAAGGTAACATCAATTTAAAGGTCTTCCTACGTGTACAGAGTGCACCTTCTCCCATCTTCCATAGCCCAAGGTGTTTATCCCATTATAATAATACTAAGATGTCAGAAAGAGCCCGGGATAGCAAATCAAAATACAGCTTGGTAGAAATAATAGCTTACAGTACTTTCTATTTGCCAGGTAGCGTTCTAAGTTCTCTACATATATTAACTTATTTAATAAAACAACAACAGTCTTTGATGCAGGTACTGTTTTGTATTTATTTTACAGATGAGGAAGTGTTGACCAATAGCCTACGTAAGCCTTTAAGAATTATGCGGCAGAAGCATATTTATTTCTAGGGAAAGATGTTCCAAATATGCTGTTAAGTGGAAAAGCAAATCATACAGTTCCCTATAGAGTTTTATCACATTTTCATAAGAAAAACAGTGAACTTATGTGTCTAGTCATAGGGACAAAATCTGTATATGTTACAAAGTGTTAAAAGTAGCTCTGCCTGCTGATTCAGCTTCAGGTGATTTTTTTTTTTTTTTTGCGGTACGCGGGCCTCTCACTGCTGTGGCCTCTCCCGTTGCGGAGCACAGGCTCCGGACGCGCAGGCTCAGCGGCCACGGTTCACGGGCTCAGACACTCCACGGCATGTGGGATCTACCCAGACCGGGGCACGAACCCGTGTCCCCTGCATCGGCAGGCGGACTCTCAACCACTGCGCCACCAGGGAAGCCCCAGGTGATTTTATTTGTTAGTTTTTTTATGCTTAGCTTTATTTTTTTCCTACACAAACATTGTAAGCCGTCACCTCTGTTATTTGACATAGGTAGAGTTCTGGGAGGTGGAGCCAATACAGTCAGAGAAAGAAATACGTGTTAAGTTTCGGCTAGCGGAGGGCAGGCTTCTGTTCTTTGCAGACGATGTGATTGTCTGCCTAAGAAACCCAGTAGAACTAACTGAAAAACTATAAACGCTAATAAGAGAGCTAAGTAAATTGGTTACAAAATAAATGTACAAAATCAGTGGCGTTGATGTTTATCAGCAATATCCAGTTAGAAAGATACAATGAAAAGCAGTTCTCATTTATAACAAAATAATTTACAACAAAAAAATTGCAAAGTACTGAGGGATAAGCTTAATAAGTGACTATCTGAAGAAAGGGACAAAATTTTATTAAGAAACAAAAAAGTTTGAATAGGGCTTCCCTGGTGGCACAGTGGTTAAGAATCCGCCTGCCAATGCAGGGCACACAGGTTCGAGCCCTGTTCCAGGAAGATCCCACATGCAGCGGAGCAACTCAGCCTGTGCACCACAACTACTGAGCCTGTGCTCTAGAGCCTGCGAGCCACAACTTCTGAGCCCGTGAGCCACAAGTACTGAAGCCCGCGCGCCTAGAACCCGTGCTCCAAAACAAGAGAAGCCACTGCAGTGAGAAGCCTGCGCACTGCAATGAAGAGTAGCCCCAGCTAGCCGCAACTAGAGAAAGCCCGCGTGCAACAACGAAGACCCAACACAGCCAAAAATAAATAAATAAAATAAATTTTAAAAAAATACAAAAAAAAAAAGTTTGAATAAATGAGGAAAAATAATGTCACCGCACTGAGAAATGATTCCAGAGTTCATTTTGAAGAGTAGATGACTGAAAGTGATACAGACGAGAGACCTCCAGGTTCCCGTGGATGCTTCAGTGTAGTTGCAGGCTGAGGCTTTAGGTGGCATAAGAGACCTGAGGATGCCAAGAGTCAGCAGCCTGGACTGAAGGTCCTGGTCCAAGGTCGTGGAGACAATAGGTATTGAAATCAGGACTGTGGCCTGCTTCTGACTCATCTTCTAGGACCCTTTCCCCCTCAGAGCGTTATTCTTGGTTACTGAGTGAGAAGCATACTCCAGATTCAGAGCCATAAACATCCATCATTTTGTTACCTTTACAGGTTCTGGGTCCCCGTTTGGGGACTAGTCTTTATTTTAGCTTGACATCACTAACTTTAAAAATGAAAATGGGGGGCTTCCCTGGTGACGCAGTGGTTGAGAGTCCGCCTGCCGATGCAGGGGACGCGGGTTCGTGCCCCGGTCCGGGAAGATCCCACATGCCGCAGAGTGGCTGGGCCCGTGAGCCATGGCCGCTGAGCCTGCGTGTCCGGAGCCTGTGCTCCGCAACGGGAGAGGCCACAACAGTGAGAGGCCCGCGTACTGCAAAAAAAAAAAAAAAAAAAAGGGTATATCTATGCCCGAATATAAAACTGTTTTCTCTCAAGCAAAAAAGGGCATGTTTCTGTAAATACCTTATCCTGGCTTAATCAAAATGAAAGATATTGTCATACTGATCTTTTTCAATTGGTTTTATATTTTCAGAAACTTTTTTTGCTTGTAGCTACTTTGAAAATATTTCTTACAGTTTTTAAAGAACATAATCTACAGATTTTTAAAGTACATTTATAAGTAAAGGTTGTTTTTCATTTTGATTAAGAAAGTTTGGCTACAATTACCTTTTAAACAGAAGACTAAGAAATGTGATTGTCCCCATTAGAATTGAAATGAAGATTAATAATGAATTTGTTATTTGGAAGGAGATTTGGCCATATATGCACGAAATACAAATGTTTTGCCTTTCAGGATAAACAGTTTACCAACGATCTCTGCTTTGAAATTTAATGGTGCCTTGACCATGGCAGTTGGAACATCCACAGGGCAGGTAAATATGTTTAAGTTGCAAACTTCACGCTTCATTTACTACTTCAGGGGCGTGTATGTATCATGGGAAGCATCCACATGTCTGTTCACTCTGGGAACAGAAAATGAAGCATTATTGTTTTGGTCAGAGTGGAGAGGGTACTCAGAATGCTGTGTTCCTTTAGTACCTTGAGAAATTCCGGTTCTGGCCTGAATGGTTGGTGTGAGAGGCTCTCGAGCTGAAGCTGCAGTGGGGTATGCCTCAGGTGTCCTGACTGTGGTTTAGAGCAGCCTTTTCTAGAGAGCGTGGAGTGGAGTTCCGTGGTCACACAGGTTTGGGATTCTCCAGATTTCTACTCTGTGAGGTTTATAGTGCATTTAAATATCTATTGAAAGCTCGGAGAATTCCTGCAGACAAAAAATGTGTTGAGTAAGTATTTCCAAAATGTATTAGCCCAAGGAACCTTTTTTTTCACCCGGCACTATCACCCACATGCGGTGCTGTGCGTGGTCAGTGGGACATACCTCAGCAAACGCTAGTCTGAGGAGTACAAATGAAAGAGCTTCAGGGATTTAATTTCATCTTTTCTCTCTTTCCTTCAAGGCAGAGCCCACACACTTGTAAGTCTGTTCTGACCTCAGCACAGGTGTGAGCCCTGCTTCCAGTAGAGTTACTGCCTGTGTCATCTGTCACCTGGGACTGAGATCCAGCTTCACCAGGCCCCTTGCCTATCAAGACAGGGCTCAGAAGAGACCCCCCCCTCCCCCCGAAAGTCATAACCCTGCAACCGCCATCTGTCTTGAATCTACCAGGACTGTCTTCATTATGCTTCTTGTTCTTGTTTCTGTCAGCCGCTGTGACAGTGCCTGGTACCCAGTAGGCCCTCAGTGTATATATTTGTTGAATTCATAAATGACACAAATTCTTGTGGACTTCCCTTTTGATTCCTTCCTTAATATAGCTAAGTAGTTCTCAATCTTAGTGTGCCTAAAAACTACTCTCAGGGTTGAATTCATAAAACCATACACTGGAAGGGTAATTTAAGAGATTTTTCTGGAGTATTTTTTGCTGGCTGACTTCAGAATCTTTGTACCCTGAGTGAGGGGTGTTCATTGTGTTGATAAAAAAGGTAATGAAGCAAATGGCAGCCGTTTTTCTAAGTTTTAAAAGTTTCAAGATAAAATATGTAGTTCGTTTTAAACAGAAATAACTTTTTTTCTTTTTAGGTTTTATTGTATGATCTTCGGTCTGATAAGCCATTGCTAGTTAAGGATCACCAATATGGGCTGCCCATTAAATCAGTTCATTTCCAGGATTCATTAGATTTGATTTTGTCTGCTGACTCTCGAATTATCAAAATGTGGAATAAGAACTCAGTACGTATTTTTTGCTTTTAACGTTACTTACTATTTGCCTATTTTCCATGTAATGTTTCTTTTCTTTCTGTTGCCTTTTTTGAGCAATGTGGGTTCTCGAGAAAGACCGTTAGGCGCTTCACTGGAAGTCAGTTCCTTCGGGATAGATACTATTCATATTCAAGACAGTCAAGATTGTTTTCTTCCTGTTAAGAAGGTTTCCTCGTTTGCTAGAACAGGCATGCATTTTTACATGTTCAGTTAGGTAGAGAGTAAATCATTGTTTAAAAAAAAGATTGATCCATGAGAAACTCCCTAGATTTTGAGGCTGTCTTACAACCCTTGGAAGGTTTTTATGAGCTACTACTAACCTTTCCGTATCAGTATTATTATACATCTCAATTTCATACCCTTTCTGCATGTCAAACAATTGGATTTTAGATATGATACCTTTACAATAATTTCTTATAGTGTTTTTCTTAAAAACAATATTTTCGTCAGAAAATTTGATGTTCCCTGCCCTTCTGAGTGTCATTTAAAAGGTAGCAAAACCCTGTGTTGCTGGTTTTATTCTGCTTTCTGTTTTTGCTTTTTCATTTTAAAACCTAAGTATTTTGAGAGAGTAGTAAAAGATTAGTTCATCAACTGGGAAAAAATTCATTCAGTGTAGCAGTTGCTTTTAAGAGTCTTTGCGTTTATTGATTTCAAACAGCATCTTTAGTCAAAAAGTGTTACTTCAAAAAAAAAATTCATTTTTGAGATGAAGTGGGTGGAGGGCCCAGCAGCCTCAGCATTAGTTACCGGAGGGCAAGCGTCGGTCTCTCCTGTGAGGGCTGCCCGCGTTTAGGGCAGAGATGCCACCAGCAGCTCCGTCATGGTTCAGCTACTGAGCAGAATCCCTGCCTGCTTGGACCATTACTTTTGTTTTTCATTTTCATTTTGTCAACTCTCAAAGTATTGACCTTACTTAGCTCCCTTTCTTTTTTTCTCTGGATGTGCTGTGGAGGTTCAGAGTTATCCTTGGGGTGTGTCCCGTCTCTCCAGCCCTGTTACCTTTGCAGCTCCTGAGACTCTGTTAGGGAGAAGAGGAAGCGCTTCCGGCTTTTCTCAATTCCTGGAAGAATTACCCTGACGATTGCCTGGGAACCGACTATGCTGCTTTGAGTTGGAGGGTTTTGAGGGCTTTCTTGGGAAGATACATGGTGTCTTAGGCTGGAATTTTCTCTGCTCTTTTCTGATAATCCAAACTAGTTTACTTTGAAACAGTATTTCTTTTTAATACTACAAATGCAAACATTTTATTTTTGAAAGGTCATAGTATACTGGGAAAGTAGAAGTTTCCCTTGACCTGGCTTCCATCCTACCTAGTGGTAAACTTACCAATTTGGACGCATCCTCCCAGGCCCTCTAACTGCTGCATAGTTTTCCCCAACACGGATTTCTGTGAACTGTGGCCCCTTTTCTTTTTTGTTCCATGCTATTATTCCCATTTCACCTTCCTTTTTCCTTCCGTCTTTCCGTTTTTTTGTTTCAGGGGGCACTTGAGACGAAAGGGAGGTAGCCATGCGAGTCCCATTGTCTGTCTTCAGTTAGAACCTGGCTGCTGTTTTTCACTGGGTGCAAAATTAGTTTTTTAACTGCTGCCCCCACTTTGCCGTGGAGCCTCTAATAATGGGTTAATAAATGCAAGAGCTGGCAGACATTTTCAACAGCAGTTCTTGAAATCATGTTGTAGTTGCTACAGTAAGTTTTATTTTGGTGTTGTTGCAGTGACTAAATACGTCCTCTTGACCAACACCCAAATTACTTGGTTCTGCTTGACTTGCTTTCCTTGTTTATCTTTCTCATCACCTTTTTCCACTCCCATCTACTTACTTTCTGTCTTTTCTCTTTTACTTCTTTTAATTTTTAAAACTATAGTATATTTCCCCCCACATTAAAAAAAAATTTACCCTTTGCTATGTAATAGCTAACACTTTATGTATTTATAGGATTTTTTTTTGTAAGTTGTTTTATATTCATCATCTTACTCGATCCCCCTCAAGTCCTCGTGACGCAGGTATGGCAGATACCGTCCTCATTCTGCCTTGTTGACCGTCTCTTCATCTTTGGTTTCTTTGAGGACAAGTTTACCTAGGGTGTGTTTTCCAGGTTATGAGAATTTTTTAAAGTTGATGTACAACTTTATTTTAGACTTTACCCTTTCCTGTTTAGACATTATCTTTAAAAGTTTATACTCATTTTCCCAAGAAAGTCACCTCTCCCCCCGAGCCTCAGTTTCTTCCTCTCTAAAATGAGAGGATTTGATAAATTGATAAAACAGATTCTCTAAGATTGTTTTGAACTTAAATGCTGTGATTTCAGTTAGGTGATTTTATTTTTTCACATCAGCAGGGTGTAGTGGAGTTATGTCTCCAGGTTATTTTCTGTATATCACATTGCCAAAAGTTGTCTTCCTTTAACTATTTTAATAATTCCTTTTTGCTTACTCTTTTAGGGAAAAATATTTACTTCCTTGGAGCCAGAACATGACATTAATGATGTTTGCCTCTATCCTAACTCAGGTATGCAGTATGTAGCAACGGGCCATTCTGCAAGATGAATCTAGGTTATGCTTTATAGGGTTTTAAACTCATTTTGTTTCTTAAGACAGGGTTTGGCTTGGTTGGGACAATTCTTGGATATTGTATTTACTTGAAAAATTAAGAGCAGGAAGTGGCGTGGATGATGGAGAGGGTGACCCTCTCAGTGACTTAAGCCTCAGCCAGCCTAGCTATTAGTAGAAACTGGTAGCAGTCCATAGGTCGGTGGCAGGTGAGGTGCTATGTAGTGTGCGCTTTAGCTGTTCCATGTGATTGGTAATCGTGTGTAGGGATTTGGAGGAGGCTGGAGCTCCCTGATGATGATACACAGGCTCATAAAGCCGTGGGTTTCGTATATTCTGTGTTGCAGGCTGTTCAGTAAATTACCTGGCAGATTTTAAGGTTTAACAATCCCTTCAAGGCAAATCTGTGAAGAATTCTGGAAAATGAGAACACTTCCCACTCTCAAGCAGGGTTGTATTTTGAGGACGTACGTACACAGATAATTTTGATGGAGGGATACGAGGCAAAGTAGGAAGAGTTCTGTTATGTATGTACAGATGGCAGGAGAGAGAGAGAGAGAGAGAGAGAGAGAGATATCAGCTGAAGCAATGAGAGGAGATCTTTGAGCCTGGGGTGCTGGGTGGAGTTGGGAGGTGAGGTGATCCCCATGAGGGGACAGTATAAGAAGGGCAGGAAGGATGGGCGGGGGCACAGCACGGTGCACGGAGGAGCTCTGGGAGGAATGGGGTGGGAAGCAGGTGGTGCCCGGCTGGTGCGGACCCAGGAGTGAGCTGCTGAGTGGCTGGGTGCTGTTTGTGGTCAGGACCCTGCTTCCAGAGGTGGTTCTGTCCACCAGGTAAAAGGTAGATCAGTTTTGAACTAAGATGAGTAGGAAGTGATACTCGGAGCCGAGATTGGGAGCACAGGAGAGAGAGCAAATTTGGAGAGAAAGATTATGTTTTCTTCTTTGAGCCTTTGAATATGAGGAGGCAGGGGGCAGTGGCAGCATTTGGCAGAGGGTCTCCAGCCTGGCCACCCCTAGGATCGCCTGGGAGCGTCTTAGAAGTATGGCTTGCTTGGCCCTACACACATCAGGGGTACTGACTCGGCGTCTGGGGTAGAGCCCCGAAATGAGTTACTTTTCACGTGCTTCCCAAGTGGCTGTGAAGCCCCGCCCTGATCCACAGCCTCACCCTGGGAGCCACGTCCCATGCACAGTGAATAGTGTGGTCTCGAGAAAAGCAGGTCTGCAGACGCTAAATTCTTTATTTTTTTAATTGATTAATTTATTTTTGGCTGCGTTGGGTCTTTGTTGCTGCACACAGGCTTTCTCTAGTTGCAGCGAGCGGAGGCTACTCTTCGTTACGGTGCGCGGGTTTCTCATTGCGGTGGCTTCTCGTTGCGGAGCACGGGCTCTAGGCACACGGGCTTCAGTAGTTGCAGCACGTGGGCTTAGTAGTTGGGGCACGGGGGCACTAGAGCGCGCAGGCTTCAGTCGTTGCGGCGCTTGGGCTCAGTAGTTGCAATGCGCAAGCTCTAGGGTGCGTGGGCTTAGTTGCTCCGTGGCATGTGGGATCTTCCCGGACCAGGGCTTGAACCCGTGTCCCCTGCATTGGCAGGCGGATTCTTAACCACTGCGCCACCAGGGAAGTCCCAGGCTGTTGGATTCTGTATGGGTCTTTTCTAGTGTCGCTACACATAGCATTCCCTGTAAGCTATTTTGTTTTCTGTTAAGGTGTAAAGTTTAATTCAAACATTAGGAACTACTTTGCTGTGCCATTTGGTGGGAAATACTTTACCTTGGTTCTTTGATTCCTGATTAACAGAGAAAAACCTTCTTGACTTCCTTATTATATTATAATAAATAGTGCATCAGAACTACATTGTATCTATGTGTCTGAAGCTTAAAACTTTCCCCCTTAAAAATGATGGCGAACTTTGTATAGACCTGAGCACTTCATGGCGGGAACTGCTCAGTCACTTAGCTAGTACAGACAGCCTAAGTGTTTTGTAGATGGGGAGGCTGGTCTTTCTGATACTTACGGTGCCCCGTCTGGGAGGGTCAGGGACCACAGGCCACAAGCTGACTCCGAGGGTGCCTGGCTGCCGGTCTGGCTCTTCTGCCGTTCGCCGTGTTCTGAGCACCTCACCCATTTCAAACCGTAAAACGAGTAGAAAAGGGAGCTTTTCTTTTCCCCATGTGTTTACCTTTTTCATTGTGTTTATTTTTAGGAATGCTTCTTACTGCCAATGAAACCCCCAAGATGGGCATCTATTACATTCCGGTAAGTGATACAGAAAGGAGTTATGATAAAAACAGGACAAGAAAAGATACTGTATTTTTAAGCTGACTGTGTCGAGGGACTTTGGGTCTGCATGTGGCTGTGTAAATTAGACACAGTGGCTCACTTGTCAATTCCCTGTGCTTCCTGGAACCGGTAAAATAATGCTTAACCATTGTTCATGGGAAACTACTTAATATCCCATTAAAATAGTAGAAATTCTTCTTTATTCTTCAGATCTACATTTGTTTTTTGTTTCAAAGCGTTCCAGAATCTTAAACTTTCAGCTATTAGTGATCAGGAGATCTAATCCTCTAAAATAAAAGTCTAGTTCTCTTCCAGTCATCTCTTTGTAGTTTGTGTCTTTTAAAAATGAGTTTATATAAAAGAAACTGTCTTAGATTGCCATGATCAGTGATGACATGCAGTTTGCAATCTTGTGCCGTTTTTTCTTCCTTAAAGAATTCTTCTGTTACGTTTGCCAGAAGCTTCCCTACCTTTACCTAAACAGAAAAGCATATAGTACAAAGTTGGCATTAGATTACGGTTAGCAAACATCTCCTTTTCTGAGATTTGGGGAGGAGCGTGAGGGGTGTTGAAGATCAGATCTTTAGGGCAGTGAACTCTCTATAGTCGCTGTTAGCCTCCCGTTACGAAGGTTCTTTATATTGATGATGGGTTTTTGAAATATCTCAACCATGTGTGTATTTCAAAAAAAAAAAGTATTCTGTTGATGTTCACTTTCTGTGGTTTCAGGAACCTGATATGTTGTTGAAAGCACTCTGAGATGTTTCTTTTGATTGATAGTGAAATGAAGACTATTCAAACAGCAGCTTTTCCGTTTTCCTAAATTGTCATTTGTTCCTTTTCTCCCCGGAGTCTCACAGATACTGCTTCCATATTCCTGTTAGTTTATATATCTTTATCTTCATCTGATCAATAAGTGATTGAATCAGCTGTGTGGCAGACACAGTGCTATAGGTTGGCAGTGTAACAGTGTATAGGGTCCTGCCCCTTTCTTCAAGGAGTTCATTATTAGGGAATAAAACAAGAAAGTAGACAATTTCCAGTCAGTGTGATGAATGCTGTAACAGAAGTAAGGAACCCATCATGGGGCTGGAAACTGGTGGGAAAAGTGGAGGATACTCGGAGAAACCTTCCCAGAGGAATTGATTTCCAGGGAGAGACCAGAAGGCTGGTTCTGTCTCCTGGATGAAGAGGGTGGGGTGCAGAATGGGAGAAGGGTCTTGGAAGTAAAGGGAACATTGTGTGCTAAGATCAGGGAGAAGATAACACACGTGGCCGAGCATTAGCGCTTGAGGATTGGCGGTAGCTCAGGCTGAAAAGGTTCTCCGCAGCCAGGCTCTGATGGTCTTGGAGGCCAGGTGTGACGGTGCAGGGCAGGCACTCCTGGAAAAGCTGTAAGCGGGAGAGTGCTGTGGTCAGATCTGCAGTTTTGAAGGATTATTTGGGCTGCCATCAGGAGAATGGATTAGGTAGGATCCAATCCGGAAGCAGCAAGAACAGGCTGTAGCAATCTACAGGAGAGGTGATGGTCCCTGTGTTACCTTGGCCAGGCCTCCCTTTTTAGTATTTGGAGCTTTGGGGGTCCTGGGGTAATTTGAAAGAAGTCTGATCTGGTGGGCAGTGATTTCAGAGGTTTGTTATCCATGAATAGCCAGGTGGTGTGTCCGGAGGTGTCCACTGATGAAGACTTGTGTCGATCACGAGAAGAGCCTTCCCTCGGTCCAGTGTTAATAGTCTTCTTGCAGCGTCAGCCCCTCTGGGAACGTCAGGAGAGGCAGAATAAATCAGCTTGCCCCTCCCTTTCCTTCTCCTGGTGGAGGTCTCCTTCCGTCTTCCTCTCAGGAGTGCTCACTGTGTTTTGGTTGTCCGCAGCTGCCTGTAAGGCGTCGATGTCTTGAATGGAAGAGCCCTCCCGTCAGAAGTGTGTAGAATCTGCCAGAATCTGAGATGGAGCGTGGAGGCCGCATGCGGGGTCTGCTCAGCTGGTCAGCAGTCGTGGGCTGAGAGCCCCTTGGTGTGGAGCCGGGGAGGGCAGTTCTGAGTACTTCTGCGGGAAGGCTGTGTTACCAGCTTGTGCTAAGATGGTGGCAGTGGGGGCAGAATTGGAAAGATTGTCAAGGTTGTAAGACAGGCTTGGTCATTGATTGGATGTGAGGAGGAAAGGAGAGGAAAGAACCAAAGAAGACAGCTGCTTTCTGCTTGGTAAACATGCAGACGAGGAGGTCCCTCCCTGAATCCAGGAGGAGAAACGGGATGATAGACTCTTAGAACTGGAGGAGACCCTTATTCCCTTCTGCTTCTCTGGGTCTGTTTCTCAGAGTGGGCTTTTTTGTTCCAAGTTCTGGGAACTTTAATTTGCACATGTGAGAGGGACTAGATGCTGGCCAGGTGGTGAGAAACTGCTTTCTTGACAAACGTTAGCTTATCTTATAAGGTCTTTTTAGTTTCAGCTCTGTAGCTCAGATTTAACTTGAGCGCTGTGAAAAAGAATCCAGAGGCTGCTCCCCGGTGACTGTGCATGTGCGGACAGTGAGAGCAGAGTTGTTCTCGTGCAGTTAAGCATTGTGCTGCAGCTGGTACGTAAGTGGTCCTTCCTGACCTGCCTTTCTGCCCTGCTGCCTTGCACGGAGTGAGGTTTTCGAGTGCCGCTTGTCTTTACTTGGAACCTATTCTTTGTGACACTCCTTCAAAGCAGAGAGAGCCCAGGGGTCTGAAAGCCTGCCATCTTTCATAAGATTTTATCAAACTCACCAAGCTGATTTGGCACAAAGGTTTATTTGAGGCCTATAGAAACAGAGAAGTGTGTGTTTAATATATAATTCATGCCCAATATGGGAGGTTGGGACTGTGATTTGTATCAACATCTTATAAACCAGGTCTGAAAACTCTTTTTCCCTGCTTTGGGGCTGTGCTAAAAATGAAGACAGCTTAATGTTCTGTTATTTAGCTTATTAATTTTTGCCTTTCTACCTGATACCATCTTTCTTGAATACTTGAAGTCTTTTTAGATTAAATACAAATACTGATTTATATACTCTCTGCTACTTACATATCCCAATAGCTAACTAGTCTTTTATGACCAAATGGATTTTCTCCAGCCCTTTCCCCATTTTCTCAGTACTCTCTTTTTTTCCCTCTCGGAGACCAGGATCTGTTATTTTGTTTGTTTGTTTTTTAAATTCCAGGGCCGAATTCAACGGCAGCTTTCAGGACTAATGCCAGAAGTAGTTTTTCAAGTTTGGTTTCCTCTGAAATGTAATTTAATCGTAGGTTAGTTCTTCATAATTAACACCTTTGGCGACTGTATAGACTCCAGAGGGAATCCAGGTCCTGTGGCACCCAGCCCCAAACCTGCCAGTGTGCTGCGTACTGTCTCTGTTGGAAATGCTCCTTGGGCTCCAAGCCCGCGTGGGTCAGTGAGCTGCAGAGGCCACTCACGACGGGGTAGTTGATGGCTTGCGTGCGTGATAATGCGTATGGATGCGTGAACTGGGGGAAGAGAGTTATTATTTGTTTAGGAAGCTATTTGAATTAGAAGAATAAAAGTCAGTTGATTAAGGATCTGTGGTTTGGTTTTTTTTTTTTTTCCTGAACATGTAAATTTAAGCCACTATAATGATGCAATGTCACTGAACCCATCTTTCAGTATTGGCAGTTAGGTGTTTTATTTTAAAACATTTTCTTAGGGGAAAAAAATACTTGTTTTTATTTATTTATTTTTGGCTGTGTGGGGTCTTCGTTTCTGTGCGAGGGCTTTCTCTAGTTGTGGCGAGCAGAGGCCACTCTTCATCGCGGTGCGCGGGCCTCTCACGGTCGCGGCCTGTTTTGTTGTGGAGCACAGGCTCCAGACGCGCAGGCTCAGTAGTTGTGGCTCACGGGCCTAGTTGCTCTGTGGCATGTAGGATCTTCCCAGACCAGGGCTTGAACCCGTGTCCCCTGCATTAGCAGGCAGATTCTCAACCACTGCGCCACCAGGGAAGCCCAAAATACTTGTTTTTATTGAGATGTTTTTATTCTTTATAATGAATCAAAAAACTGTATTAAATATTTTAACATTTACTATTTAATTTAAAATTATATTTTAAATTTGGAAAGTACTTTTGGAGCCAGAGTACCTGCAAATAGGGCAGAGTTAAAAGCATAAAGGTTATATTTAACTTGCACCAGTGCTTCTGTTTCTTTTAAGAAAATAGCACTTGAACTTATCCGGCATAATGCATGTTTACCTCCAGAACTCTGTCTTTGCAAAGAGAGATGACTACGTATTAAGAAGCATAAAATCTCAAGAACGCTTGCTTCACTTAGTTGTAACACACACGCACATATCCTCCCAAAGGCATGTAAAGCCAAAGGAAGTGCAAAAAAATTAGTGAAGTTTAGTCAAATTTTGTACTTTCTCCTTTAAAGTACATCTCGTATGCAGATCACTTAACTTTATCTCTAGTTAACGTTGGACACAGTTGACCAGGCTGTGCCTAGCTTCTAGAACACCACATTCTCTTGGTTCTCCTCCCGTCGCCCAGTCGGCCCTTCCAGTTGGTCTTCTTTGGTGGCTTCTGCTGGCATGGCCCAGTGCTTGGGCCTCAGCTCTCTCCCCTTGACCCAAATGTTAGTGAGCCCTGGGGCTTAGTGCTTGTCTCTTTGTTTATTCTCCCCCAGGGAGCTCATCTGTCCCTATGCTCTGTAAGGCACCTGCGTGCTGCTGACTTGCAAACTTCTGTCTCCAGCCTTTCCTTCCTCTCGGAGCTGCAGAGGTACATAGCCACTGGGCTACTGGACTTCTCCACCTGGACGTCTACTTGGTGCCCTGTATTAAGGTGCCTGCAGCAGAAGTCTTGATCCCATCTCTCCACCCGCCCCGCCCCTGCCTGTCTCCCGTTCCAGCAGAGGCAGCGTTGTCTCCTCAGTTTCTAGGCCCAGAGCGCAGGCACCCCCATGTTTCCTCCCCCTCTCTTTACGCCTCCTCGTCCAGTCCATCCGAATGTCACATCAACTCTTCTTCCAATATTGGTTCAAATCCAGCCATTTTTCAGTACTTCCGCTCCTACCACTCATCTGGATTACCTTAGTGGCCTCTTAACTGATCTTTCTTCTTTCACTTTTGTCTCTCTTGCATTCTATTTTCCATACGACAGCCAGGTTGATTTAAAATATAAAAATAAAAACAAAAATCAGAGTCTATCATTCTTCCTAAACCTTCCAAAGGCTTATCATTTTGCATAGCATAGCATCTTAACTCCTATCGTAACTTAAAATGTCCCACAAACAGGAAAAGGCTAAAACACCAGAGTCTCCATTTTCTCTCACCCATTAGAGACTAGATCTCTGTAAACCATCTATCTATTTACAGGGATCACCAGATGGTTAGAGCATAAGACCAAATCCCCAGTCATTGCTGCCAGCAAGGGGGAATAACTTATAGGCCATAAATTAACCAAAACCCAAGCACAAAATTAGTAGAGAGGAAAATTAAAGTTAGAGAAACAGAGTTACCGAAGTCCTGCTGCCCCTTTGGATTCATATGGAGCCAAGAAGAAAAGCTGCGCTTGGCTGTGCTTCTCTGGTGATGGAATTTCCCTGACACTGTCAGGTGAATCCATTGTGCATCTTGGTGAGACCTCTAAAACTGTTACAGGATAATTTTCAGAGAAATGTGAAGTCATGACTTTCACATAGGTATCAAATGAATACGTGTTGAAAATTTCATTTAACTTATTAATTAAATAAGGGAATCGGGTACATGTCATCAAAGGTGAAGTCTAAAATAGCACAGATTTACGTGGAATAAAGTGATATTGAATTGGGGATGTGCAAATAAATAGATAGGCCTTTCCGAAGTTATGGAGGGTTATCTGTCCAGGACAGAATGCATTTACGTGACTATAGACAATTATCTTGCATTGCTGTCAGTTACTTGCAATTTACAGAGTTGTAAAATATATCCCATGGAATCAGAATCAGATAATCTCTAGACCAGGAGTTTGGCAAACTAAATACGTAAGCACCAGCTGCCTGTTTTTGTAAATAAAGTTTTACTGGAACACAGTGCACGCATTCATTTATCACGTGTTGTCTATGGCAGCTTTCTGACTAAAAACGCATAGTTATGTAGTTACGACAGAAAGACCCCGTGGTCTGCAAGCCCTAAAATCTCTACCTGGTCATTTAAGGAAAAGTTTGTGGCCCCCACTCTAGAGTATGCGTAGCTTTCCATTGAACACAAAAGCTTTCTATATTTATTTACTTATTTGTAAATTTATATAAATAATAAATATATGAATACATTTATAAATAATAAATGTATATCTTTCCTCATTATAATGTAAAACATGGACACAGGGATATTGTTGTGCTCTTTTCCCTGTTATATTCCCAGCACCTAAAGCAGTGTCTACTATACTGTAGACATTGAATTAATATGTGCTGAAGATTAATAAAACAAATACATATGAGAGTAATATGATGACCGTAATTTGAAGAATCTTGGATAATGTTTGCATGTTTTGACAATGGCTGGTTTGCAATGATTTTTAGCTGTTATACCAAATTCAAATTTACCATCTGCCCTTTTCTCCTACCGTTAGTGAAATTAAGAAGTGGAGAACATGACTCATAAGTGTTAGACATAGTTTTTATACAGTAGGGTAAGGATCAGTTCCTTCGCTCTGACAGTACGTTCTAATCAGCAGAATCAGAGAATCGTGGGACGATGCAATCATTGTGTTTGGGAATGCTGTCAGATTTCTAAAAGAAATGCCTTGTCCAAAAGATTTAATGGTGCTGTTAAGATGAACTCTTTCCTAGAAAAATACAAAAGGAGAATGTGAAAGTAAGGGCGTTTAGCTTTTGTGGTACCTTTTTTGAAATCTGTGGAAAAGTTGGCTTTAGGATGGACTTACGTGTTTTAAAGAATGGAAACAATGCCATTGTTTTTCTTCCTGTGCTTTAGCTGGAGCTGGTGGAAGTCCTGTGCATGCTGCTCCCTAAGATTTGGCTTTGAATCTGGACCATTGATCCATTTCGATTTGAAGCCAAGGCTGAGGGCACTTACGTTTACTAATTTGATACCAGAGATTCCCCAGATGTGAGATCTCTTCAGACCACTAGTGTATGTTGAAGTGGCCCTGAATATATTAGTGTCCATGTAGAGTCCTAAAAGTGATGGATCACGTTTTCCTCTAAGATGCTTATTTAAGCAGAGAGCTGTTAGATGTAGTGACAGAAGTAATTTTGTTAGAAATTCCTTTTTTGTTGTTGTTTTGGTTTTTTTAGTTTTTTTAGATTTAGAAATTTCTATTTTCTAGTGCCAGTTGCAACATATTCTCTTGGTTTAGGGAGGTAGTACCAGATGCAAAGAAAACTGTCCTCGGGAGAGTTTGCCGACATACAAGGGATGTACAAAACAGAACATAGGGCTTCCCTGGTGGCGCAGTGGTTGAGAGTCTGCCTGCCGATGCAGGGGACACAGGTTCGTGCCCCAGTCTGGGAAGATCCCACATGCCGCGGAGCGGCTGGGCCCGTGAGCCATGGCCGCTGAGCCTGTGCGTCCGGAGCCTGTGCTCCGCAACGGGAGAGGCCACAACAGTAAGAGGCCCGCGTACCGAAAAAACAAAACAAAACAAAACAAAACAGAACATAAACTGGACAAATGGTTGCTGAAATGGCTTTCCACAATAAAGGGTTTTCCAATGTGCTGCGAAGGAACAGGGGAAGCTTTTGAAGTACAGAACACTAGAACAGGAAGGGAACTTTGAGGTCATCTAGTCTAGCCCCTTAATATATAGGCGGAATCAAGTCATTTGTTCAAGGTCAAATGACAAGTTGGTCACAGAGCTGGATCTAGAAGGCATTTCTTTTTTTTTTTTTTAAACATCATCTTTATTGGAGTATAATTGCTTTACAATGGTGTGTTAGTTTCTGCTTTATAACAAAGTGGATCACAGAAGGCATTTCTTCATTCCATATTACTTATGGAAGGAATTTCAAAATTAGTCTGACCTGAGTTTGAATACCAGCTTTGCTACTTGTAAATATGGTGACTTTGAATAAGTTACTTACCTTGTCTCAGCCTTGGTTACTTGAGCTACAAAGGAAGAATGATGTTGTAAGGCAGCTATGCACAGTAGATACTGAGTCATTTATCATGGTGCTTGGTGCCTGATAGATGTTCAGCTGATTGTTACTGTTATACTTTTTTTGCAATGAGTAAAATTTGATGGATCCAGTGTCAAAGAGTATTTATATTTAGCATTATATGGACATGGGCTTTTTATGTAGCTTTTAGGAGGAATGTGATACTGAGCACAATAAAGATACATTGAAAAGGTCGTGACAGAATCATAGGTGTGAGTGAGGAAAATGACTTCAGAAATATGATTTGAGATTGTTCGGTCTGTTACAGATCATATAAAATAGAGGTTGAGAAAGAACTATTGAATGCCATCGGTTTTGCCGTTAGCTGTTGAAACAGAAAGCAGTGATGAAATCTGGTTGCTCAAATTAAAAATCTGATCTTTAAAAGTGAAGTCCATTTCCCCACATTATATAAACAGAGCACACTCTTTATAGAAAACATCAAATAAAGATGAGTAGAAACGTCACTCTTCCACCATCCAAAGGCAAACACCTTTTAATATTTGGCTCTATTTTTTCCATTGTTTTAATCTGAAACGTTGATATGGTTTAATATCTTGCCTTTTTCCCACTTCATTAATGTTTCCCCAAATTATCATAAGCTCTTGGAGATCATTAAAAAGTAGGTTTTGTGTGTGAATATAAAAATAATATATAGTTTTTAAAAAAGGTTTAAATAGATGAAAAAACCAACTGTGGTCTCACCAAGTCAGAGGCATTCTTGCTAATACTTCTGTCGCAGTTTCTTTGCATTTGGGAGCATCTTGGTGGCTATTGACTACATTTTCACTTAAATCCTTTAATTATGCTCACTTAGCTTACGTAAATTTAAATAGAAGTCTTTCAAGGTGTGGGTGCTGGGGAGCGATGTGGCTCCATCCATCTCACGCTGCAGGCCTGTGTCTAGGACTGAATTTAAGGTGGAAGATCGTTTCTCAACTAACAGAAATCAGCCCTGATTCTCTAAAGCATCCACTGAGTGTAGTCAGTCACCTTCTCATCTGTGCATTTAGGAAGGTGCTAGTTACGTATCATTCTTGGGAGACTTGAGAAAACAGTTGTTTTCTGTGTTATGTGGTTGAGATGAGGAACGCCATTCAAAAAAGGCAGCTTGAATGTTTTCTTCAAAAGATTTTTGTTCCCACTACCTCTCATAGCATTGCCACACTTGAGTGTGATTCTGGTAATTTAAGGTAAGGGGTTTTTGGTATGACAAGGCTCCTGGCTGTAAGGTCACTGTATCTGGTCCTGGTCCAACACCTGAGGCATAGGTGCTCTTTTAGACATACTGAAGGACATCCCAAAGGGATTTTTCAAGTTTGATTACACTTTATTTAGTCTTGGCTGCTTGACTTTAGAACCTGGTCTCTATGTAAGAGGTTAAACCAATGAAATTCAGAAATTTTAATTGCAGTGAACAGAGTAGGAGAAAGGGAAAGATATAAAAAACAGGGCTTCCCTGGTGGCGCAGTGGTTGAGAGTCCGCCTGCGGCTGCAGGGGACACGGGTTCATGCCCCGGTCCGGGAAGATCCCACGTGCCGCGGAGCGGCTGGGCCCGTGAGCCATGGCCGCTGAGCCTGCGCGTCCGGAGCCTGTGCTCCGCAGCGGGAGAGGCCACAACAGTGAGAGGCCCGCGTACCGCAAAAAAAATAAATAAATAAACAAATAGAAAATATAGTTAGGAAGTTCAGAATGAGTGAGATAGGGCTTAGCAGCAGCATTTGCGAAAAAGGGATCCCGGGGTTTTGTTCACCTCTAAATCAAAGGAATAAATTAAGCAGAATGTTGGCAGTGATTCCACATGTGAATGGGGGTGGGGAAGGAGGAGGGGGTACAATTGAAAGGGCCATCTTGGGGCTGTTAACGTGAATGTTCATTGAGAAATATTTCACGGATTGAGGATTAGAGAAAGATCAGAAAAGAGTTCAGGAATTGTGTTATCAGGCAGCATCTAGAGAAGGCATGTTTTTAGGGTTTAGGAAAAGAATAAGTTCATAAAAGAAAGTCACCCTTTGTGAGGTAAAAAAAAAAAACAACTGATGGGGCATTAGACTAAGGAAACTTTTCATTATTGAGCACTTAAAGTCAGAACAGCAAGTTAGTGGAAAAGTTAGATTCCAAACTCCATGTATTTTCATTACTTTCTTCTAATTAACAAAAAAGGAGAGGGATGAAAAGCAGATGCGTTTCTTTTTAGTGAGCTTCCTTTCTAACCCAATTCACAGCAGATCTACTGTAACTGAATTTTATCTTATGCATGAAATCGCTTTATAAGGTGTTGTGTTCTGTTTGTAATTTTTCAGTTATATATTCATAATTGTGAAATGGGAAGTAGGGCATAAATGTCAGGTGGCTAATAAAGTATTCTGATCTAATACAAACAAGTTGTTTGTGTCTTTACAAAGGGGAAATGTGGTCTTCCTATTTTAATCTAAACACTTTCAGGCAGTAACATAGTATCTGTGGCATTTTTCTCAACAAAGGAAATCCTCCATTTCCCATCACATTTTGTTGGGTCACGAGAATAGCAGACATACAGAAAGCGTTAATGTGTGACACTCAGGAAGTAATTTTCTGAGCATCCTGTCACATTTTCAAAAGTTAATTTCAGTTCCGGTGAGGTAAAAATGAATGTAATTTCCATATGGAAATATTTGACGCACGTATGACATTTATTTTATTATGTTAATATGTTGGATGATATTTATTTTTGCATAAATGTTTACACATCTGGCATGCCCGTTTTCTTGAAAGTAAATGCCAACTTCCTATTCAGATGCTAGGTTTTCAGTTCTGAATCAAATATTGACCAAGGATCTTATCTCCCAGCCCTGGTGACGACATGCTTACCAGGTTGGTCTCTTTACCATTCTTGTTTTGGACAAGATAGAGTCGGAAGTAAATCTAGTATCCTTTTGTCCTGTTGGTGTGGTCGCCTAGTTGGTGGCGGTAGAGTGTAGTGCTCCCAACCAGGGATTGATTTTAGTCTCTGAGTTTACCTGACTGCTTTTGAACCCTCTGGTACTTTCTTTGATTAATATGCCCATTACCTATTATGGGTTTTCTTTTGTTGTGTTTTGTTTTTTTTTTTTCCTTAAAAATAGAAGGCAGGTTATACAAATAGGCAAGAAATTTGGGCCATTCTTTTAAAAGGCCCAGCTAATACAGAAAATAAGAAGAAAGTTCTAAGACTTAGACTTTTCTTTACTTTGATTTAGTGTTCTCTCAAATCCCAGGCAAGTTTGTCTTCTAATGCACATGTGCTCAGATGTAAGCACCCTGAGGGCAGGACTTTTGTGTGTTTTACTTTTTGCTGTGTCCCTGGTGCCCAGAACAGTGTCTGGTACTTCGTGGGCTCTTGCTGAACGCGTGCCAATTTGAAGGAATGAATATTACTGACATTTCATTTAAAAAATTTTATTCTGGGGCTTCCCTGGTGGTGCAGTGGTTGAAAGTCCACCTGCCGATGCAGGGGACACAGGTTCGTGCCCCGGTCTGGGAGGATTCCACATGCCGCGGAACGGCTGGGCCCGTGAGCCATGGCCGCGGGGCCTGCGTGTCCAGAGCCTGTGCTCCGCAAGGGGAGAGGCCACAACAGTGAGAGGCCCGTGTACCGCAAAAAAAAAAAATTATTCTGGAAATATTTCAAATATACGTAAAGAGAAATGTAAAGAGCCCCCATCTATCTATCTCCTTGCTTCAGTATCATGTGCTTTCCCCCCATGCTTTTTTGGGGGGCGGTGGTGGGATTGACTCGTATTATTAGCAGTTTAAATTGCTGTAGAAAGAAGTTGAAAATTGTTAAATGGAAATGAATAATTGATCTGCACATTGGCACAAATCTTTAGTTAGGCTGTGTTTACCTTCTTGAGGAACAGAACATTATTCTTGGTTGGAAAGAAATAATGTGTAAATGATAATAGTGAGACATATTGAAAGGAAGTTTAGGTCTGTTTATGTTTCTTTCATATTTGGACATGGTTGTATCATTCATTCATTCAGTCATTTATTTGTATGACTTTATTTTTTTTAGAGCAGTTTTCAAAATGTTCACAGCAAAATCATGTGGAAAGTACAGAGTTTCCACATACCCCCTCTCTCTCACACACACACATACCCCACACACACACACAGTGTACACCGCCTTCTCCACTGTCAGCATCCTGCACCAGAGGGTACATTTGTTGTAGTTGATGAACTGACATTGACACATCATTATCACCCAAAGTCATTAGGGCTCACCCTTGGTGTTGTCCATTCTGTGGGTTTTGACAAATGTATAATGACATGTATCCACCATTATATATCATACAGAATGGTTTCACTGCCCGAAAAATCCTGTGTGCTCCACCCATTCATCCCTCCCTCTTCCCCCAAGCCCCTGGCAACCACTCATCTTTTTACTATCTATGTGGTTTTGCCTTTTCCAGATGTCACATAGTTGGAATCATACAGTATTTAGCCTTTTTAGATTGGCTTCTTTCACTTAGTAATATGCCTTTAAGATCCCTCCATGTCT
Source organism: Monodon monoceros (assembly GCF_005190385.1). Taxonomy (NCBI): domain Eukaryota; kingdom Metazoa; phylum Chordata; class Mammalia; order Artiodactyla; family Monodontidae; genus Monodon; species Monodon monoceros. The sequence goes on from NW_021703775.1 coordinate 80,770,091, forward strand.
TTTTGTGGCTTGATAGCTCATTTCTTTTTATTGCTGAATGCTCTTCCATTGCATGGATGTACCACAGTCTGTTTATTCATTCACCTGTGGAACTTGTTGCTTCAAGTTTTGGCAGTTATAAATAAAGCTGCTCTAAGCATTCATGTGCATGTTTTTGTGTGGACATAAGTTTTCAACTCTGCTGGGTAAGTAGCAAGGAGTGTGATTGCTGCATTGTCTGATAAAAGTATGTTTAGTTTTGTAAGAAACGCCAGACTATTCCAAAGTGCCTGTACCATTTTGCATTCCCACCGGCAATGAAAGAGAATTGCTGTTGCTGCATATCCTTGTCAGCTTTTGGTGCTATCAGTATTTTGGATTTTAGCTATTCTCATGATGTGTAGTGGTATCTCATTGTTTTAATTTGTAAGTACATTTATTTTTATATTGGTCACTGAAGGAAATCCAGCCCTTTGTTTTTTGTCCTTGTGGGCTTGACTAGATAGTCTGTGCTGACTAGTTCCTAGTTTGAGTTTTTGGGGGAGTAAGGGTCATTGGATTAATCCTTAGTAGGCACCTTTCATGCACCTGCACTAAGGCCTGGGGTATCAAAGACATTTGATTTGTTGCCTTGGAGCTTATAGTTTTGTAAAGGAACAAACATTACAGTTGTAGGAGCACGCTAGGAAGCCATCTTTCCATAGGTGGGATAGTCAGAGGGAGTACAGACATTTGAATTGAATCTTGAAAGACATGTAGGAGTTAACCAACAAAGAGGTAGAAAGAAAGGTGGTGGAATCAGGGAGATCTTTCTACACACAGGGAGTTGAAACTAGATGCTATAGCCTCAGATCTGTTCTGTGTGCCTGGGAGGAGCTTAGGTTTTCCAGGGGCAGGGAGGGGCAAGAAATAAATAAAACTGGAGAGATGTAAGGGCCTTAAATCTAAACCTTTGTACTATGTTAGCATTTTTGCTTTTGATTTAAAGTGGAGCGGCATGCCTTTGAAGGGTTTTATTCAGGGGAGTGCGATCAGATATGGGTGTAGGATTACTCTGCCTATAGGGATTGGGTGGCTTTGGAAGCAGGGGCTAGGACAGATCATAATTGACCAGGAAAGGTCCTGAGAGCGCCCTCTGAGGTAGTGGCGGTGGCTGGTGAAGGAGGAGACAGATAGAAGAGGCGGTCAGGAGGTAATGCCTCCTTAGGGCTTGGTGATCGTTGGGAGTGGGGACTAAGGCAGATGGGGCTGAATGAGTGATGGTGCCGTTCACAAAGGTAAAAGCTACAGGCGGTGGAGCAGGTGCTCAGCTGAGTTTTGGAAGTGTTGAGATGACTTGAAGTTTTCTCTCCCAGGTATATGATTTAAAACTCCGAAGCTTCAGATAATGGCAAGCTACTTCCTGGGAGGGCATTTTGATCTTTTGGTTTATCTCTATGGAAAGGATCAAAAGTTGTGAGTGAGTTAAGTTCTTGAATTTTCTGGAGAGAAAAAGGATCTTTTGTCTTTCTTAAAGGTCTCTTCTCAGTCAATATCACAAATACCAATCCAGATGTTCACTAAGGGTCTCAATCCTGAATTACAGGCTCTGGAACAATTGATGTTTCAGTTTGATGTTGTAGGGGGCTTGTTAATCATTTGGTAACTCTGTTTCTGTGCCTCTGTCCCTTTGGAGATGTCGTTTATTACTTTAGGAAAAATGCTCTATTTTTTTTTAATCAAACATTGTAAAAATATATAACCAAGGAAGAAAAAGTCCTTCATAACCGCCCCTCCCACTACCATTCTTAACAGGACGGTGCACACTCTGCAGAGTCAAGTCAGTTCTCTCTCCCTCCATGCCCCCAAACCCCCCAAACACTAGCATGTGCGTTTTAGCAGAATTGGGGTCTCGTGATGCATACAATTTCGAAAGGGGCTTTTGTCACTTAACGATATGTTGTTGTGATCAGATCAGATAAATATAAAGCAAACCCATTCTTTTTAAAGTTGCACAATATTTCATTATATAGATGTCATAATTTATTTGTCTAGTTTCCTAGTAATGGATATTCACCACTCGTTTCTTTCAGCTCTCTAAACTAGTGCTGTTTAGTAGAACTTCTCTGATGGAAATATTCTAAGATCTGCTCCGTCCAACGTGGTAGCCACTAGCCATGTGTGATTATTAAGCATTTGAAATGTGCTTGGTGTGCCTAAAGAACTGAATTTTAAATTTTACTCCATCTTAGTTAATCTAAGTGGCCACATGTGGCCAGTGGCTACTGTATTGGACAGCGCAGCTCTGAAGTATGTCAGAGTCAAGTTAGGTCATCAGGGTGCTTGCTTGGATCACATTACTTGGGCCTTCGTAAATTACAGTTTAATGGTGTTTCTTTGATGTTTAACAGTCATATAAAGTTTCTCTTGTAAACCTCTTTTAGAGAAGTATTGTTCAGTGTTAGAGTTCCTTAGAGGGAGATCTATGAAATGCTTTCTCGAGTTTAGTTCCAAAAGAGAGTTTCTCTTTCCAGACATATCAGTATGCTTCCTTTATCAAGTAAATGATCTCTTTCTACCTCATTATGCATCTCTTTTGCCATGGTTGCCATGGAGTCCAAAGTTCAATTTTTGGTTCTGCTACAGCAGGTAATCTTTTCCCTTTCATCACTCCTCCCACCAAACTATATAGCTTTCCTTTCAGTCTGAGTTTAAATATTTCATTATGTGTATGGTTTTCCTTGTAAAGCACTTCTCTTTTTGAAAATGATTAGATTTATGTGAAGTTTTTGGAATTTATCCTAAGACTTAACTAAAAAAAGATAAATACAATATACGCACTACTTCCCTCCCACAACCCTGCACACACATACATCATACATCTTAATAGGGCCATTAATATTGTCGTGTATGAATCCTGTTTACTATCACAGTGGGAAATATATGTATTTAAAATCTGAAATAGACATTCTACCTGGCTTGTAGAAAATTACTTACGTGCTTTATGGTTGGTTACCTTTTATTCAATTATGAGTCAAAATTGGGTTCTTTTACCCTCTTGTTTTGCCAGTATAATGCTCTAGTTTGGCTTTCTTTGGGAATATATGGAAATCTCCTTTTGCTTGAATTTAAAATGTATTCTTCAGGATTTCCTAGTTCCATGTGTGGCACCCTGTAGATAAACATTAACTGCTAAATGGTGGCAAAATATTTTTTGACCCTTCTAGAGTAGCAGTGTTGAAGTGTATAACCTTCATTTAAAAACATTTTACTCTTCCTTTGTTTCTGCCAAGTTTCCATCCCTAGATATTTTTAAATATTAGGATGCCCTTAGTTTTTACATAGACTTAAGAATTGGAAAGCGTAAGAATATGCCGAAAAATTATTAATAAATTTCTTTGCCTGTGAGGAAGTAGGATAGAACCAGGAAACTGCTGATGTGGTAACCAGGATAACACACTAAAACCATCTGTGTAACTCTTGGCAGGAATAAAATGACAAAATAAGATCTTGGAGAGTGCACATTACCCAGGTGTGTGATCAAAAAGATAAATACATTCTCAAATGATAAAATTGGCCTAGTGCCTTTAGCACCCATGGGACTGTTGTGTGTACACTTACGTGCAGACATAGCTGTCAAGGTTGAGCATTTTTAGTGTAGTTAGGAAACTGGGACAGGAAAAGGCTGGAAGTAGAGGACTTAAGCACTGCTTGGAGTCACTGGAACTGTAAACTCTGGATGTGAACTTGGGGAAACTGCGTGGGATTTCAAGTGTAACATGATGATAAACATCCAATGGTGATTTGCAGCAGAGGTGCAGAGCCAGGCTCTTCAGGAAAGAATAAAGGGGAGACCTTAAAAGAACCATGTTTGTCCTATTTAACTAACAGTGGACTTTGAAAAAGACAGGGACCAGAATAAGATATTTTTTTCTTTTTTCTTGAGAATTGAAGGAAGATGGAAGCTGAGGACTTCTTCATGCTATTTAATGCACTGTTTGTAATTTTCAGGAAAAGCTTTTCATTCTAACTCAAACTAGAATTACTTAGGTTAAGTATAATACAGCTTTGAATACTTACAAGAGAACTTTAAGAGATTTGGTTTATGAAGGAATTTCATGGTTTTGAACAAGATTTTTGCTCTCTTAAATTGCAGTGGTTTGAGAGTAATTCTCTTTCCCCTTTTCCTCAATTTAGCAGGACTATTTGGTGTAAGCTTGCATGTTCTGAATGTTGCCAAGCTCACAGTCAGTAGATCTCCAGTGGATGTATGTGTTCAGTTTTCAGTACATTGTTACTTCAGTTTCCCAGAAGCTTTCTTGACATTACAATACCTCAAATTCAAAAGTTTGAAACAGGAAAGGAGTGGTATGAATATCTGTTTTCAGGTACATTTGTCTTTTCACAGTTTGACAGTGATGTGTCTAGGTGTGGATCTCTTTGAATTTGTCCTACTTGGAGTTGAGCTTCTTGGATGTGCAGTTTAATAGTTTTTACCAAATTTGAGAAGTTTTTGGCCATTATTTCTTCAGATACTCTTTCTGCCCCTTTGTTTCTTTTCTTCTGGGACTCCCATTTTGTGTATGTTGGTCTGTTTGACGTCCCACAGGTGTCTGAGGCTCTGTTCAGTTTTCTTTTTATTTCTCAAACTGGATAATCTCAACTTACCTGTCTTCAAATTGGCTGATTCTTCCTTCTGCTGATTTATATCTGTTGAGCCCCTCTAGTGAATTTTTTATTTCAATCATTGTATTATTCAACTCCAAGACTTTTATTTCGTTCTTTTTTATTTCGTTCTTATAATTTCCCTCTCCTTGTTGATATTCTCTATTTCATGAGACATGTGTTCTCATACATTTCATTAGTTCTTAGGCACGGGTTTGTTTGTTTAGTTCTTTGTGCATATCTGTAATAGCTGATTTAAAGTCTTTGTCTGGTAAGTCTAAAGTATGAGCTTCCTCAAAAGATAGGTTCTATTGACTGCTTTTTATCCCCTGTATATGGGCCGTGCTTTCTCTGCACGTCTTGTAATTTTTTGTTGAAAACTAGATGTTTTAGATAATATAATTTGGGAGTTATGGAACTCAGATGACCCCCACCCTGAATTCACTGTTGTTGCCATTTTGTTTGTTTAGAGACTCTGCTGGATTAAGTCTGTAAAATCTGATAGCTTTCTTCTGTGTGGCCACCAAAGTCTCTGCTTAGTTGACTTAATTCAGCTGATGACAGAGCTTTCCTGGAACCAGTAAGTCTCCCATCCTTTTTAAAGGGATCCTTGTAAACATAAGTCAGATCATGTCACGCCTCTGCTCAGAACCCTCCAGTGACTTCCATCTCACTCAAGGAAAAGGTGAAGACCCTACCTGATCTAGCCCTTTCCTGTCTCCCTCTGTTCACACCATACTGGGTTGGTCTCTTTGCTGATCCCCAAACACGCCAAGCAGTTCTGATCTCAGGACCTTTGCATATGCCAGATATTCTCATGGTTTATTCTCTCCTCTCCTCTAAGTCTGTATTCAGTTGTCACTTCAACGTGGGCTTCCCTCTCCACCCCTGCTCCCCCTCCCCTGTGTTCTCCATCACCCTTCACTGCTTTATTTTCCCCATAGCTCTTATCACCGTCTGTCATACTCTATACTCTTTCCTTTGTTTGTTTATTGTTTCCCTCTCCAGAATGAAAGCTCTTTAAAGGTAGAGATTCTTGATTGTTTTGCTCACTGCTGTATCTACAGTGAAGAGAAAAATACTTGAGAATAACTATTTGTTGAATAAATGAATGGTGATCTTTGGCAATCTATTCTTATTTAAGAATGAGACACTAGGGACTTCTCTGGTGGTGCAGTGGTTAAGAATCTGCCTGCCAATGCAGGGAACTCGGGTTTGATCCCTGGTCTGAGAAGATCCCTCATGCTGCAGAGTGGCTAAGCCTGTGCGCCACAACTACTGAGCCTGCGCTCTAGAGCCTGTGAGCCACAACTACTGAAGCCCACGCGCCCTAGAGCCTGTGCGCAGCAACTACTGAAGCCTGCGTGCTCTAGGGTGCCCGCATGCCGCAACTCCTGAGCCCGCGTGCTACAGCTACTGAAGCCCGTGCACCTAGAGCCCATGCTCTGCAATGAAGCCACAAGAGAAGCCACCGCAATGAGAAGCCCGCACACTGCAATGAAGAGTAGCCCCTGCTCGCCACAACTAGAGAAAGCCCGTGCGCAGCAATAAAGACCCCATGCAGCCAAAAAAAAAAGGAATGAAATACTAAATGCTGATTGGAAGCTCTTTGTATGCCGTGGTCTTGTCTTCTGGTAATTTTCATGCTAACTCTTCAGCTAATGACCAAAGGCATACCTTGGAGAAATCACAGGTTTGGCTCCAGACCACTACAATAAAGCAAATGTCGCAATAAAGTTAGTCACATATGTTTTGGTTTCCCAGTGCATATAAAAGTTATGTTTACAGTATACTGTAGTCTATTAAGTGTGCAATCGCATTATGTCTATAAAACTATGTACATATCTTAATTTAAAAATACCTTATTGCTAAAAAATGCAAACCGTCATCCGACAGCACAGGGTTGCCACACACCTTCAGTTTGTAAGGAACACAGTATCTGCAAAGTGCAATAAAATGAGGTCTGTGCCTATATTGGAGGATTCCCAGATATCAACATCTGGAAGTCTGTCTTTGGGGATCTTTCGTTTTCTATAGAGAATCCCCCAGTTCCTCACCAGGACTGTTAGGGGTTTAGGCTGGCAGGAATGGACGCACAGCAGCATGTGTTTGGCTTCTGGCATTCTGGGAGCTGCGGAAGGAGCTGAGGGCCGCACACTGATATGCAGGCTGCCAGTTAGTTTGCTAACTTCAGCCCCCGCAGCTCAAGTCACCTGTGCCAGGTATCCCGTGGAGCAGCTTTTCTTCACTTTCTCCAAAAAATCATCCTCTGGTTTCCTAAGGGGTGGTGGGACTTTAGATATTCATCAACTCCATCATCTCCCCTCTGTTTGGGCCCATCTTCCCAGATGCATGGAGCCTGGAAGTGCTGGGTTTCAAGGACTCTAAGGAAAGAATCTAGTCCCCTCTTTGATACTTACCTCTGTAAGCACCCAACATTTTTTTTTTTTTTTTGGGCTGCGTTGGGTCTTCATTGCTGTGCCCGGGCTTTCTCTAGTTGCGGCGAGCGGGGGCTACTCTTCATTGTGGTGCACGGGCTTCTCATTGCAGTGGCTTCTTATGTTGTGGAGCGTGAGCTTCAGTAGTTGTGGAGCGTGAGCTTCAGTAGTTGTGGAGCGTGAGCTTCAGTAGTTGTGGCACTTGGGCTCAGTAGCTGTGGCTCGCAGGCTCTAGCGTGCAGGCTCAGTAGTTGTGGCGCATGGGCTTAGTTGCTCTGCGGCATGTGGGATCTTCCCGGACCAGGGTTCAAACCCGTGTCCCCTGCATTAGCAGGCGGATTCTTAACCACTGCACCACCACGGAAGCCCGTACCCAACATTTATACTGTGTTAAATCCTTTAACCACTATATTTTCTTCTTTTTGTCCTTGAAGGGTAATACCTTTTATACTGGTTTACTATCATTTTAAGTAGGCTTGGGAGGGAAAGGAGATAAAAATATATAGTTAGTGCGCCATTGAATTGTTTGCTTGGGGTGTCCTGTCTTCCCTAACCCTTGAGTATAGGTGCTCCATCACATGCTTATTTGTACTCATAGGGCATTGCATAGATTAACTATTGGTTTGTCGGCTGATACGCACAGAATGGCATAGGTGATCTTTTTCTTTATCACCTGGCCTTATTTTATTATTATTTTATTTCAGTGCCTAAACTGCTTTTCAAAAAGTGAATTGAAAGAAACCTGAAATCATGGCAGATAATAATTTTTCTCCTTTTTAATAAATATTTTAAAATGTGAAACTAAATTGCTCTTTTGCTGATCTGATTTTTAGGAATGAGAGAACAAAGTACTACAAGTAGAGTACCTTTAAATGACTCATAATTACTCACGCAAATACATGTAAACTTGGATACGCAATTAGGCAGCTCATTATGTTGCAAATGCAGTTACATGCTTAAATTCGTGGCCACTCCCTTGGCTCACCCAGCTGTCTCTCCTCTTTTAGGCTTATTTATGACCGGTTATTAATAAGCCCCAGCTGTCAGAATTTAAAAATACATGCTGGTACTAGTGGTGCTGTTCAACTAATAATAGAGGGAAAGTTTGAAAAGGAAGTTTGCCTTTGAGTTTATGTATTGCAGAGTTGGTCATCTTAGTTGGCAAAATCCCGTTCTCCTTCTGGAGATACAGGCTGTACATTTAGAAAAATTATGATTAATCGTAATAGTGGTTAATGATAGTTACATTATAGTATACCCGCGTCATCTCTGATCTGCAATTCTGAAATCCAGAAAGCCCTGAATTTTTTTTTTTTTTTTTGTAACTGATCAGTGGCAAAACCTGAATCGCTTCATTAGGACTCAAATCTGACATGTAATGATGAGGCTCTTTCTAGTCTATTTATCCAGATCACCGGTATGAAGATGTGTAGATTTTGCCGCAGAGAACTATTAATGTGTTTGATTATGGATCACTGACCCAGACCCCACTGAAGATTTTACGTAAAAGCACTATACGTACTGTGTTACCTTTTGAAAATGCAGAAGATTCTAAGGTTTCAAATGCTTTTTGGCCCCAGTAGTTTCTTCTTCTTCTTCCTCTTCTTTTAATATTTATTTATTTATTTGGCTGCGTTGGGTCTTAGTTGCGGCACCGCGGGATCTTCATTGCGGCACACGGGCTTCTCTCTAGTTGTGGAGCACCGGGTTCCAGCGCGTGTGGGCTCAGTAGTTGCGGTGCTTAGGCTTAGTTGCCCCGTGGCATGCGGGATCTTAGTTCCCCGATCAGGGATCAAACCCGCATCCCCTGCACTGGAAGGTGGATTCTTAACCACTGGACAACCAGGGAAGTCCCTGGCCCCGGTTACTTCTGATAAAGGGTTATGGCCTTATAGTGAGAGTAACAGATTTCAGATTAGATGTGGGTTAAAATTCTAATGGGGAAACTTTAACTGATACATGTTAGAACACTTGGATATATTACATACAGTTAAAGTTTCCCATTTTTGTTCGAAGTTATTGTGAAAAAAGAAAAAAGAAGTTATTTATTGTGTGTTGATACAGTACTACCAAATAGAGTAATTAAGAAATTTCTTAGTTACTAAGGTTTTTAAAATTGTTTTTAAATCATTAGTTTAAAAGTGAAGGGACTTCCCTGGTGGCGCGGTGGTTGAGAATCCACCTGCCAGTGCAGGGGACATGGGTTCCATCCCTGGTCCGGGAAGTTCCCATGTGCCGCGGGGCAACTAAGCCCGTGTGATGCAACTACTGAGCCTGCACTGTAGTGCCCACGAGCCACAACTACTGAGCCCATGTGGCACAACTACTGAAGCCCGTGCACCTAGAGCCCGTGCTCCACAACAAGAGAGAAGCCACCGCAATGAGAAGCCCGCGCACCACAACGAAGAGCAGCCCCCGCTCGTCGCAAATAGAGAAAGCCTGTGAACAGCAACGAAGACCCAACGCAGCCAAAAAATAAATTTATTCTTAAAAGTCAGGGTAACAATTTCATATTTAATTGCTGTGCTATATTATCAGTGATTTTCATATAAATAGGAAATACTAAGTAGCATTATAAGTAAATGGGAAAAATTATGGCATCTATATTGAATTAGTAGTTTGGTTCTTTGTCTCTAATGATATTAATAATACTTTGTTGTTATTTTAATCACCCTTGATCTGTTAAAACCATCCATCTAGTAATCCTCAGTCCTTATTTCTGCCTTAACCCAGCTTTAGGATGTGGCACAGTGGTTTTTCAAAAGAATGGGGTAAGGGGTACCCTCTTCTGTCAACTCCCTAAGAATCTTAATATTCATCGTCTGTCCTCCCCACTCTTAGTCATTTTTGCCCATTACCAGAATATATGAGAATTTTGAGGTTTTAAATTAAGCATCTGTAATTAACATCTTAAAGGTAGGTTGTAATCATACAGGCAGATGAGCTTGGGCACATGGCATGTATTTTCATGTACCTTAAAATTGGTTCTTTTGCCCAAACGGATTAGAGCAAGTAGATACTCGGCTGCATTTCAGTCAAGGCTTTCCCAAAGCACACTGATAAAGATTCTTTCCTATTTTGGAGGACCAAGTATTTCTGTTTAAATTGATTGATATGATTGTCATTAAAGTTGCTGAGGGACCCACAGTATCCCTTTATAGCAGTTTGATGAGTCTGTGTCCAATTCTCTACTTTTACTGACCTGTGACTTTAGGAAATTCTTATAAAAAGTGGCAAGTCATTAACAGATAACTGAAGTTTAAAATAGAACAGTCTTTACCAAGTTTCTGAAACAAAACTCTTCTGGTGCATAAAAATGTAGATAAGCAATAATCAGTTTTGACTGCAGTATAGAATATAGCAATATAATGACACTACAGAAAACCTAGAAACTTTTGACGTAGTGGTAATAGTACACCAATTGTTAAAAAAGATGTTTTCTTCAAGTTGTAAAGCCTGAAATTTAAGAATAAATTAATATATTTTTACATATTCGTTGAAGGATTAACATTTTATGAATAAAGACAGTGAGAAATTTTTACACATGAATTAATATTGTGGTCATTATAGGTATATCAGAGCTGTGCACGTAGTTAAACCCTCCTTGTTAGTTAAGCCAACCACTGTTTTTGCAACTTAGTGGTAGACCTTTGAGGAAAGCTCTAATGCGGATAAAACCTTCAGTGAATACCAGTAATTTAAATCAGTAATTTGAACTTTGTTATGGTTATTCTGATTTTTTTCTCTGAGTAGGAAGTAGGGAAACGTGATTAATAATCAACCCATTAGACTTAGTTTTGTTTTTGATGGAAATATTTCCTCCTGTAAAATTTAATGGCCGTGAATTTGATTGCAGAGATTATTTTCCATAACCAGAGCTGTCCCTGGAGAGGCAATTTGAAACAGTTTCATTAGAATCCAGGTAACTATCAAAGAGTGTTGTGGAACATTATAAAAAAGGGCCATGTGAAAGTAAGTTCAGATCTGGTCTGAAATTTTAGTATTCCTACCCCTCATCCCCCAAGAAAAGTCAGTAAACACAGTGTAATCTTTTCATTGTCTTTGAAGCCCATGTTTATGACTGATTTAAGGTTTAAAGGTGAAACTACTTGATTATGAGGTCCTTTGGTACCAGTACCCCCTTGCATAGGAGGCAAAATAAATCTGACTTTCACTAAAAAGTGTTCTTATATCCAGTAATTTTATGGTGAGGTATTTGAATGTTTTTATCTGAGTAAGGACAACTAGACAATTTAAAAAATACTTTTGCCAAAGTAGACCCTTTAAGTCTTCATGCCTTGTGCAGTGGAATTCGTGAATGCATTCATACATGTTTTATGTGTGACTAGATTTATTTATGAAACACTTATTGAACACCTACTACTTGGCAGGCAATGTTCTGGGTACTGGAAATTAAGCACTTAAAACCGATGAAGTTTAAACCCTCCCATGAGAACAATTTCTTGAGGATTTTACATTCTAGAAAAGTGCTGAGGGTTAGTGTACTTTCTTCCTCTCTAAAAGAGGAGACGATTGCTGCCCTTAGGTCATACACCAGTACATGGTCGAGCTTTGCTTTTGCATATTTGTGACTGATGGGAAGCAGATACCCTGTAGCTGCAGGTGCCTAAACTTTCACTCTCAGAAGGTGCCCCCCGTGGTTTTCCTAGCTTGCTCACGTGTTCATTCCAACCGGAAATCCTTTCAAATATACTTACTGAGTGTCCCAACCCGGCCTGTTTCATCTAGCCCTCGCCCGTCTTCCACGTGGATTCAGCACAATCTCAGTTCATGGCTTTAAACGGCTGAGTGTGTGCTCATGTGCACGTGTGTGTGCATGCACAAACCATCTGCTGCAGTTAGGTTTCTAACTCCTTGGGGAGTAAGAGGATAGTTGGGGACCTTGGTTTAGCACCGTGCTTTATGTATAGTAGCAATTAATATCGATATTTGTCGACTTCAAGCTACTGTCCTAAAATTGCTTAAAATCACAGCAGTTTCTTTAAAGTGGTCTACATTGAATTTTTTTAAAAATACCTTTCATTTCTTGAAGGTTTGTCTTTTATGGTTAGTCTAACCACTTAGCATATCAAGACCTTTACCTCTGTTTTAAAAATTGTACAGATTATGCAAGTAAGAAAATTCTCCATGGGACTTTTTAATGCTCATTAAGAGTTGTTTTTCACGTTCATGAGCCCCATAGCCTTTGGCAGGAGTGGTGGGATCACCCTCTCTAATCAGGCAAAATAATAGAATTAATTAGTATGGCTGTATCTTACATTTACTTTTTTTTTTTTTTGAAATGGTTGAAAAGGGTGTTGGGGGCTGTCTTCCTTTGTTATAACTCTCTTCCTCCTACCTTCCCTTCTCCAAAAAGTTTAAGCTAGATTTAATAATTTCCATTATGAGTTTTGTTTTTTTTCCTCTGTATGATTGATTACTGTCAAAATACACAGGCAAGAAGTCATTGGAAGTTCCATTTTGTAAGAGCCCAGAGTTCTCTCTTCTGAAAGCCTCCACCGTGAGAGAGGGTTTCAGTAGCTTGGCTCTCCCACTGAGTGTTATTTCTTTTGGGATAAGCGTTGACCTCAATGCGTGAGGCATCTGCTGGGAAAGATTTGTACCAAGGGCAAAAGCGTAAGAAGCAATCACGGTATTTTATGGAAGTGATTGGGTTACAAATTGAAGTATTCATATTTTATTACTTGGTTATAAATTCTGTTCAATCCTTTGTTCCTCAGCCTTTTATTGGGACTGATTGTGGATCCTGGCAGCCCATTTTAGGTTAAATCTAAAGAATTCTGTATACAGAATTTTAATTTTTAATCAATTAAATGAAGTGGACCATACAAGATAGAATGTAGTTATCAAGTGATTAGTTGAAAACCCTTAAAAAGGGTAATTCTCATTTTGGACTTTCGTCATGAGTGGCAAACAAAAGGTCTGATATGCCAAGTATGCTTTTGTAGATTCCAGTACTGTTTTGAATGAAAGAGATAATAGAATTATAGATGGATGTTACTGTTACTACCTGAATTATTATTTATATTTTCATAGTTCTCATGTAAGAATATTCATTAATATTGTTGTGTCCCAGACTGAGATTTTTCCCTTATAGGCCTAAGTTCTCCCTACTCTGTTTTTTTCTCTTCCATTATAGACTTGATTATGCATATTGCAGTTGTTTCTCAGTACTTCTGATAGAATCAAGGATTTTTAAATTATATAAATATAACACAAAATCTGGTTGTAAAATAACTCTTAGTTCACATGATTAGAATGTACATTTGCTAACCTTCTAATCAACACCGGCAGGTTTTGGGTCCTGCTCCCAGGTGGTGTTCCTTCTTAGACAACTTGACAGAAGAACTGGAAGAGAATCCAGAAAGCACAGTTTATGATGATTACAAATTTGTCACCAAGAAAGACCTTGAAAATTTAGGTAAAAAAAATTATGATGAAATGTTTATAAGATTATTTCTGCTTGTTTTTGTTTTGAGTTTTGAACATTAGAAGTGATGGAGTCACATTTATCTGATTTTCCAAATCTCTTTCTGACAAATCAGACATTAAACTTAGTATATATAATCTCTGCTTAGAAAAAGATTCAGATAAATTCAACCTACTGAGGCTTTTTTGTATCTTAAATGAGGAATAATTTTTTTAACCTACCACCTGTGTATAGGAAAAGTATCAGTCAAGGGAGCAGTGACTTTCAAGTACTATTTGAATATAATAAGATTTTGAGAAATCTCAGAGACTGCACGGAAATGATTTTTGTCCCCATGTAGGTTTGCTTATTAAAAGACCTAATCCAAAACTTAGAACCCATAGATTGAATCCTCAAATATGTAGAACCTTAACAGTTACTTAGGTTTAAAGAATACAAACCAAGAAATGCTTCTTAATAATGGCCAACATTTAAAATAGGGCTTACGTGTGCCAGGCGGTATTCTGAATGTTTTATATGCAACTCATTTAATCCTCACAGCTATGGAGTGGATACTATTATGATTTCATTTTATAGGTAAAGAAACTGAGGCACAGAAAGATTTTTTTTTTCCCAGAAAGATTAAAGCAACTTGCCAAAGGCTTCAGTGGTTGGTAAATGTGAGGGTTAGAGTTTAAACTTAGAGTCCATGCTCTTAACCTCAGCCATACTGACCCCTCTGAAGAACATATTTATCTTAGTTGACTAGTACTGGTTTGTAGGATAACAAGACTAGGTTTTGCTAATCTTGTTCTATTGTTGGGAAAAGGCTACATAGCAAATTACTGAGAATGGGAAAACTTAGAGGATCCATTCTCCACAAGCCTAGGCAGCTTAGTTATCTTTAGAACAAATAGAGGTACTATAGCAGTTAAATGCTAAAAGAAAATAGAATCATATAACAAATAGATTAGAAGAGAGATTCTTAAATTCTATTTTTAAACTATATCTTTTAGCACAGTTAATCCAGGCAGAATTATTTTCTACCAGCTACCACCAAAATTATTCTTTAAATTTTAATGTTTAAAAAGAAAAGAGTTGTATTTAGCCTTTTAAAAATATGACTTATGGATGAAATAGGGTGAACTAAGTCTTCCTACTGAAGTGCCTCCTTAAATATCTCCAACGTAATTTTTACAGTATACTTGTGTCATACTCACCTACCTTCTTAAATTGGAGACTAAAAAGTCATTGCTATTTTGTGGATTTTTAAAAACTACTATGTTTAGTATATTTTGGGTGTTTTTTCAGTCTCTTCACTGTGTTTATTTTGGGTGAGGAAGGCAGTGATAAAGGTTTAGATACGTTTTGTTAAAATGCATTCATACTGCCTATTTTTAAAACTATGGAAATAGATACAATATTCAACAAAATAAGTTATACTAGAAATCATCTTCATGTAAATTAGTAATATCTTTTAATATTAAATGAGCCGTTGGTTATAATTTTTCAACAGATTTTATGATCATATATAAAACCTTTTTAAATAATTTATGTTAAAGTAAAAATAAGGCCATGTAACTAACTTCCCTTATTTCTTAAGATTATAGCATTGAATACTTGCAAGTTCTGACATTTCCCAATTATGGCCTTTAGCAGGTCCTATACCGTGTTTCATGGGCCACTGTGTATGCAGTGCTGGATGGGTAGCATTGTGGCTGATATCATGGGCATTAGAGATGGGCTGACATGGGCTCACATCCCATGACTAATAGCTCTATGACTTGGCCAATTTACTTAACCTCCTTGTGCCTTGGTTTCCTCATCTATAAAATGGCAATAGTAATGGTACCTACCCATGGGGTTGCTTGGAGAATGAATCAGATAATGCTTGAAAAGTACTCAGCACAGTTTTGAAACATAATACATAAATGTTACCTATCATTTTAAGAGATTTGTGGCAAATAAGTTTGAGAAATGCTAGGTTAAGCCAAGATAAATCAGTTTCTCTACTTATGGACTTCTTTGAGCCTTTAATGCCATCATACACTATAAATCCCCAGGAGTGGGAGGAGAATATGAAACAATTCCCAAACTTAACTTGATCATAGAACCTCTTCTTCCTCAAAGATCTCTTGGGACTAGTGTTCTGTGGAGCTAATGATGAGAAAAGCTGCTGCTCCTGCCAGATTCTCTGTGTAGAATTGTTTTAATATGAAAAGCTTTCTCCTGGAATGGAAATAATGCTGGGCCGTAAATATAAATTTTATATACCTAACAGAGGAAACAAAAAATTAGGAGCACACGTGTGCAGGTACCTAAGTGCAGACTGTTATGCATTGGACATTTCATTAAGGTTCAGCCCTCCCTCCCCCCGACCCCCCTACCACCTTTTAAGTTTCTCCTGTGCAAATCCAAACCCTGTGGTTTTATTAACCTAATGAATTCTAGGAAAGTATTTTTCTGACCAAGTCTTATTACTTTATGAGATTATCCTAAATTTAATTTTGCCTTTTGATGTTATTCTGTAATGTATATTGTTCTGTACATCTATGTGATTTTCCTAGTAAGTGATTTTTAGGTCTGGAGCGATGTTTATTTCTAAAATTTGGAAATCAGGGTAATGTTTTCCTTGGAAACATAGTCACTTAGTATTATACCAACTAAAGCTGCCTTTTATGTGAGTATATCATAGGTGGTCTTATTCTGAAGATAAATATCCTCATAACCTTTTTCTGTGTAAGTATTTGCAATTAATAAATAATTTCTGTGACATAGGCAGAGCATCCTTATGTGACCACCAGTACCACTAATTGTAAATGAAATCTAAATCTAGGAAACCCTGTGAAAGGTACTGTTTAAAGCTTCCAAACACTGATTGGCATTGAACTTTTAATTCATCCATGATGAAGTATGTCTGTATGTAATATATATGTTGGTATAAATTTGCCAAAAGCTGTTCTTTTTGGGGAAAAACATGCCCTAGCTACATTACTGTTGTGACAGTGTCCTTTGTTTGAAAGTTGACAACCTAGTGTTGATCTCAGCATTTTTTGTTTGTTTGGGCTTTTTTTTGGCCACACTGCACGGCATGCGGGAGCTTAGTTCCCCGATCAGGGATCGAACCTGTGCCCCTGCCGTGGAAGCGTGGAGTCTTAACCACTGGACCGCCAGGGAAGTGCCCTCAGTATTATTTTTAAAGTTAAACTAGCTCATGGAATCCAAAATTCTGAGAACCACTTGTATAGGGAACCCTTCATTACTTATCTGTCATAGTTCATAAAGACCTTGCCATCATTTTTATGCTTAGTATTGCATTAAAAAGAAGGAAGGATGATATTGCTGAAGCAGAGTAAAATTTTCTTTGCAATTATTGAAGAAGATCAGTAATTCTGATCCTTAAATTTTTACTCAGAAGTGAACTTATAATCAAATTGTTGTCATGAAAGATCGTTGAATTTTAATCAAGATTTCATGAAGATCTGCCCTCTTTTGATTAACTTTACCCAGGGCTCACCCATCTCATTGGATCACCTTTTCTCCGGGCATATATGCATGGATTTTTCATGGATATAAGACTCTACCACAGGGTAAGTACAAAACTACAGTTATTTTAGGTGATAAATAAAAGCACTCTGTAGCCATTTCTTCTCTACTTACTTTCGTTTGTATAAAACATACTTAAGATTTGTAAGCGATCTGTCTGTTCTTTGGCATGATAGCCGTGCTGTAGATGAGACATGCTGCTAAATACAATTCTCTTATTTTTAATTTTTTTCCACTTTGAAAAGGTGAAATTGATGGTAAATCCATTTGCTTTTGAAGAATATAGGAAAGATAAGATCCGACAGAAGATAGAAGAAACACGAGCACAGAGAGTCCAATTAAAGGTAAATATTGTAGTCAGCATTGAATCTACTAGAGAAAGGTACTTCATTTGTATTTTATTTATTATTCAAAGAAACCTGCCATCCATTTCTTAGTTTTTCCATCCTTAGCTTACATCTTTTACTAATATTTCTGGTTTATTTTATTTGTTGTGACTGTGGATACTCTTGACAGTTGTATCATTATAGACTCCGTGGTAATGGTATTGTGGGAAAATAATGCCAGGTGAGCTGAGAGTGTCAGTCCTACCAGGAAAACATGATGTTGTTTTCAAATAGGGATTTAGATTTTGGAGTGTTGGTGCTTTGCTAATCCCCATTTCTTTCTGACATTTGGGAGTGTCTTAGGCTAGCTGCTTGGATCATGGGAAATGGTCATTAGACTGTTCCAGGGCCCAGACAGGAATCAGGCCACACTAATTCTATTAACAGAGGGAATTTACTGTAAAGAATTGTTACCCAGGTATTAGAGAACTGAAAAGGCAAAAATACTGAGGTATTGATAAGAGAGGCCGTGGCTTCAGGGAGCAGCTAACACTCCAGGGCTGGGCGGCAGGAGAGAGGCAGGCCTGAGAGCTGGGACTCAGACCTCCGTGGAGGGCTGACAGCTGGCGCTGGGGTTCCCGAGGTAGGATGAGGCTGTTCCAGGAGCGTGGGAGAACCACAAAGTGGACTCCCTGCTCTGCTGGAGCCACCTGTTGTTGCCAGGACAAAGAAGCGTTGATGGGTGACGTCACGCCAACGGCAAGCAGAGGGGAAGCGCAAACCCCATCTCCTTCTGCCTTCCGACTGAGGTCAGCCACCAAGTGATACAATCATTTCTAACTGGACATTGTTTAAAACACATGCACACACTGTCGGTGCAAAAGACTAGTGACAGGTTTTTCCTTTTTCCAGATTATTTGTTAAGTTTTTAAAAGCAGTGAGTGTGTGTATATTGGCCACAGGTCAGGCTAGGATGTGGAGTCCTCCTGTCCCTGCTTTTCGCTTTAACCTTTAAAGCTAAATTGTAGGTGTTTCAGTACAGTTTTTTTTTTTCACCTCTACTAGAAATTGCCAAAAGTTAACAAAGAGCTGGCACTTAAATTAATTGAGGAAGAGGAGGAAAAGCAAAGATCTACATGGAAAAAGAAGGTTAAGGTAAGATTTTATAAGGCAGAGAAAATACTGATAAATTGTTTCTCCATTTTCTTGACAGTAACTTGTATCTTTTTTCTTTTTACTTTAAAAATGCATTTGGTTTTCTATTTTCCTTGCTTTTAAGATAGTATGTGCTCAATATGGGAAGTTTGTAGAAAAGAATATAAAGAAGAAAGTCACCCATATAATTCTCTCCAAAGGCATCATTAATATTTTAGTGAATTTCCTTCCTGTCTTATTTATCTTAAAATTATAAACTAATAGCAGGATACTACTGTCTATATAAAATATTTATCCTGTTTCTATAAAATAACACACATAGCTTCCCATTTTTATTAAAAATTCTTTTGTAAATATTTTTGAGAGCTGCGTATTTTATCTTGTGCATGTATCTTAAGTAATCCTTTTATTGTTCAATATTGAGTTTATTGTTTTTCTCTGTACTAACTAGGTTTGTTTATAACTTCACAAGTAACCAGTTTTCATTTAGACTTGGCATCATTGGGACTGTGCACTCCTATGAATACTGCTCTCTACATTCCGTTCCTAATGTAAAATAGAGAAAGATCGATTGTAAACTAAATAAGGGTCAATGCTTCATTTAGCTGATGTCGTCAAGACAGGAGGAGATTTTTCTAATTTTCCCGGATATGCGAAGGCTTCCTCGTTCCTCCCCAGTGCTGTTTTCTCACCTGCTTAGATCAGGCAGGCAGATTACCAAGATGGGCTGTTCTCTGGAATGAGGTGTAAAGATCCGATCTCTCCTGCAAGCCTGCAGGACCTGCCTGAGAAGATAGATGGCCGAACCTCGTATCTGGGCCAGCTGTGTTGAGCTCTCAGGAGGGGATTGTTTGCTTGTTTATTCTTTCTCGGTTCTCTCTCTAGTTTTTAGCCAGGTACGTGAATGGGAGATAAGTGAGCTCTTCATGTGTTAATTTTTGTACCATTCTCTTCAGTGACGTCAAGGGACTGCAACTAAAGGGTCTTGAGTCTGGCCCCCTTGCTAACTAGTTGTGTCATCATGGGTGATCCTCAGCTTCACTGGGTCATAGCTTGTTCTTCTCTAAGATGCAGGAATAGGACCAGCGAGGGGCGTTCCCGGTGCCATGAACGGGTTCACTCTCACTGTTCCCTCCGTCATCCTTGGCCTCCTCACTCTTTCTGCATCCTCTTATCCTGGTCTGTTAGCTTCTTTTAATATGCTGTTTTTTTCCCTTCTTTTTCCAATTCTTTTAAATTTATTTTTTATTGGGGTATAGTTGTTTTACAGCGTTGTGTTAGTTTCTGCTGTACATGGAAGTGGAGTTGCCTGTGCTATACAGCAGGTTCTCATTAGTTATCTATTTTATACATATTAGTGTACATGAATCAATCCCAATCTCCCAGTTCATCCCACCCCCACACACACAAGTAAGTACATAGATGGCTTTTACATTTCTACTTTGATTACATGAATAGTATACCAATGTTGAAACAATGACTTAAACTTGTTATATGAATTTATACATCTATATGCTATGGCTGTGCACCTTCCTGCTTTACATCAGGGTGTTAAGTATATATGTATATCTTAAAATGTTTAAAATGTAAGTGCTTCCTGTACCTTGACTTTCTCCTCAGAGTATTCACATTGATTTATTTTCTTTCTTCCTTTCTTTCTTCCTTTCTTTCTCCTTTCTTTCTTCCTTCCTTCCTTTCTTTCTCTTTCTTTCTTTAATAAATTTATTTATATTTATTTATATATGTGTTGGATCTTCGTTGCTGCGCACGGGCTTTCTCTAGTCGTGGTGAGCGGGGGCTACTCTTCATTGCAGCGTGTGGGCTTCTCATTGCAGTGGCTTCTCTTGTTGCGGAGCATGGGCTCTAGGTATGCGGGCTTCAGGAGTTGCGGCATACAAGCTCAGTAGTTGTGGCTCACGGGCTCTAGAGCACAGGCTCAGTAGTTGTGGTGCATGGGCTTAGTAGCCCTGCGGCATGTGGGATCTTCCCGGACCAGGGATCGAACCCATGTCCCCTGTATTGACAGGCGGATTCTTAACCACTGCGCCACCAGGGAAGTCCCCACATTGATTGTCTTGTTAGCCCAGCCTGAGGATGGTTAGGGAGGTAACCTTTCAGCTTTATATGTCCTTCTGCAAGCTTAATGGAAGTGATCTTTGGATTTACATGCCCTAAAGTTTCAGTAGGGAGGGAGTGAAGCTAATTTAGGCTGCAGATGTATTCTTTTCTATGTTTTATGCTTATGAGTCTTTATTACATTTAATGTTATAGAGAGTAGGGCACTTAAAATTTAATTTTGATACTTTGTGCAGCACAGCATACACAGTTCAGGATCCTTTTTAAAGGTCTTATGATTGTGGAGATGTGGGGGAAGCGCCCTTTTCTCACCATGCCCCCATCTGCCTCACAGACTTTCGTTGAGGTTAGGGACGGCCGGAAGAGATGGAGAACACAGGCGGCCCTTGCTGTGCACGTTAGTGCAGGATGGTAACAACGACCCTGGGAGCTGAAAACATGCAAAGTGATCTGTAGAGTCAATGGGAAAATCATGGTTGTCTGTGCCTGTAAAACAGTTTTAGTCAAAGCATTTATAGGGTTATCCTGTAAAGAATCATCAGACTATGTGCTATTTCTACTGCAAGTGCAAAGAGGAAGAACCTTGGAAATTCTTATCTTCTTCCATCAAGCAGTTTCCCTTCAGCTGTTGGAAGCTGGAAGCACAGTGTCTGTAGCTGTGTGGACTGTAGAACCCTGCCAGAGAGTGGCGTTTGTCCAGTGTGCTCAGCTCATCTGCTCTTAGTGGCTTGCTGACCCGAGTCAGGCTCCATTACCAGAGCTCAGTTTCTTTCCAGAAATACTTAAATATAGTCATCTAAAAATCTGAGTCTGTTATCAGACAGTTTGTATGATTTGTTTAACAGTTTTATCTAATTAAAATGACCTGGGGAATTCCCTGGCGGTCCAGTGGTTAGGACTTCGCACTTTCACTGCCAGGGCCTGGGTTCGACCCCTGGTCGGGGAACTAAGATCCCACAGGCCGCGTGGTGTGGTTTCCCCCACCGCCCCCCCAAAAAAAGACCTTAAAAACCATTCGTGAATTAAGGAAAGACTTCTTCATTATAATTGTAAAGAAGACTTGAAGGAATTGTTAAATCCATCAGCAGTTCATTAGTCTCGTCTTTGAATTCAGCTCTTTAAACCCGCAGGAGCTTTAATAGCTCTGATGACTTCTGATTTGAAAGTCAGCATGGTGCAGTTATGTTCTGCTTTGGCTCCGGCTGAAATTTCATGGAGGCCGACGGTGAAATATGTTCCCAGATATCACTATCACTGATAACATAATTAAAGTCTAAGGTGTTTACCTTTCAGTTGATGTTGGATCTGCAGTGGCAAGTGACCCACCTCATAATGTCGCGAAACATCTGGACCTTATCCAAACTTAGAAATCTGGTAGTATTAATTGGCGGTATTTGGTATTAATTAATTTGGTGGTATTAATCCTAATTAAGAATTAATTCATTTATTCTTTCAGCTTTATTCTTTCAATCCAGGAACTTAGGTTCTACAGTACTGGGAAATTTTCTTAAAAAAAATTTTAAGTAGTCTTTCCCTGCTGTGATTCATGGTCATTTGTTCAAATTAAAGAGTGAAAGATTTGAAAAGCTGACGGGAGGCTCTGAGGTGGAGACAGGGCTCATCAGTCCTGTGTGCTGACCTGGCCAGACTGTTTATTTGGGGAAGCGCCAAGTGGCGGCATCTTTCAGCCTTTCTCTCCGCCGCTCCGAGTCTCCTGATTGGAGGGTGGTGGCCTGGCTACCAACGTTCTGAGGACTGAGAGCTACCAACAGGAGGGCTTGGGGTGTCGGGGTGGGTGGCACCTCAGCCCCTCGCCTACACCCCCTTGGTGCCAGGTGCTCCCCTTGCCTCCCCATGCTGTGGCCCCAGCTGGCCACGTCCTCCCCTCCAGAGAAGCCTCCCTCCAGTTGGAGACCGCGGGTGCTAGACCTTCCTTTCTTGCTTCTGCAACCTCATCGCTCCTGTTTCCTTTCCTATCCTTCTCATCCTTAAGGATTTGTGTCTTTTTAAAGCCCCTTTTCTATTGCGTTAGTGGGGTTTTAGCAGAGATTAGAAGATGCTCATGTTCAAACCACCATCTTTACTCAGAAGTCTGCATCACCTTAATTTCATAGATATCATAGCATTGAAAGAATTAATCTGTTTTAAATGTTAAGTGTTTCTCATATATGTCACTGTGTTGGGACAAAATATTGATAATAAGCATGCTACTCAGATCTACACATAATATACTTCTTTGAGGCAGGGCTGTGGTATGAACAATACTTTAAGATGTTTCCTAAATTCCAGTGGCAAGTGTTCGGCATATGTACATGTGTATTTATAGGGCAGATCGCTAGCCAGACGCTCGTGAACTACTATAGAACATCACTAGCTACATCTCATCCTACTTCTTTTTTTTTTTTTATAAGACAGCTGTGAAAACAAACAGACTAGGAAACTCTGATGGAAATATTTTTACAGCTGGGTTAGAAGAGTTTGTATTTTATATTTGTTCTTCTAAGGCATACTTGTCTTTAGGCAATGCAACTTATTTGTTTTAAATTAAGGGAAAAAAGAATACTAGCCAACATATCCTTTTTTAACACATTTCTCAGTTATTTGTTAAATGTGATTATTTAATAATACAGTAAGATGAAAAAGAAAACATTTCCCTTGGGATTTACATATATATACATGAAACCTGAAAATGTGTAACAGGCCAATAGCTATTCATGTGGTCTTTGGCAGTACTATGTATCCTGTGTTTACAGGTAACTCTAAAATTTATCCAGATTATCCCCCTCTCCTCTCCTGAGTCTTGGTGCCTTGATATTAGGCACCTAATGGTGTCCGTCAGAATCCAGATGATGTTCTCCTTGAGCCATAGACTGAGTTAACCAGCCTTAAATGGAACATAATTTCTTTTTATGATCTTCAAACAATTGGACTTTATTTTTTATTTATTTTTTTAACATCTTTATTGGAATATAATTGCTTTACAATGTTGTGTTAGTTTCTGCTTTATAACAAAGTGAATCAGTTATACATATACATATGGAACATAATTTCTTTAACTTTTCTCATGCACTGGATATTTTTTTAAGACAGTTTTTACTTTAGAACAGTTTTACGTTCACAGCGAAATCAAGAGGAGGGTACAGAGATTTCCCATATACCCCTGCCCGGACACGTGCGTAATCCCCCCTCCCCCCATTAATATCTCCCACCAGAGGGAACATTTGTTACAATCGATGGACCTACATTGATACATCATAATCCCCGGAAGCCCACAGTTTACATTAGGGTTTACTCTTGGGCTTGTTCATTCCACGGTTTTGGACAAATGTATAATGACACGTATCCACTATTAGAACATCAGAATATTTTCACATCCCCTCAAATCCTCTGTGCTCCACCTGTTCACCCCTTCCTCCTGAGCCCTGGCAACCACTGATCTTTTTACCGTCTCCATTGTTTTACCTTTTCTATAGGGTCATATAGTTGGGATCGTAGCCTTTTCATATTGGCGTCTTTCTGCTTAGTAATATGCATTTAGGGTCCCTCCATGTCTTTTTGTGGCTGAAAACCTTACTTCTTTTTAGCACTAAATAATACTCAGTTGCTTGAATGTACCACGGTGTACTTACTACTTAGCTACTGGGGGATGTCTTGGTTTCTTGGTACATAATTTCTTGTCCTTTATTCCACCCTATGCCTCTTTTTCTGATCATCTCCAGTGATGGATCCTGACTTACTGTATCACCGGCTTTCTAGTGACTTAAGCTAGACCCTTGAGAAAAATTTTTAACCCTCTTTTTCAGTCTTCCTCCTCCCATCTCATCTGTAGCTGTATCTATCAGTTCGAACTTAGAAGTGTATCTCACTCTCATCCTTTCCTAAAACACCCTTAGATTCCAGTTGCCCTAATTCAGGCCCTGTCTCTTTTCCCAGTTTCCTCAAGAGGCCTCTTCGTCTTCCTCATGACTCTGGTTTCTCCCTCAACAGCCCACATGTAGCACGCCGCTGCGGAATCGCAAAGCAGGCTTCTTTTTGTCATCTGAGATTCTTTTTTTTTTTTTTTAATTAATTAATTAATTAATTATTTTGGGCTGCATTTGGTCTTCGTTGCTGCGTGCGGGCTTTCTCTAGTTGCGGCGAGCACGGGCTACTCTTTGTTGCAGTGCGTGGGCTTCTCATTGCGGTAGCTTCTCTTGTTGTGGAGCACGGGCTCTAGGTGCGTGGGCTTCAGTAGTTGTGGCGCGCGGGCTCAGTAGTTGTGGCTCGTGGGCTCTAGAGCACAGGCTCAGTAGTTGTGGCGCATGGGCTTAGTTGCTCCGCGGCATTTGGGACCTTCCCAGACCAGGGCTCGAACCCGTGTCCCCTGCATTGGCAGGCGGATTCTTAACCACTGTGCCACCAGGGAAGCCCTGTCATCTGAGATTCTTGACGCACTTTTCTGTCTGTATCTTTCCTCCTTATCCTCTTCTTCCCTAATAGTTTCCCCTTACCTGCAGAATAATGTCACGGTATTTAAAATCCTTTACAATCTGGCCTGATCAAGAATTGCTTTTTCAAATTTTGCCATTATCCTTGCATTATCAGACTGTTCACCACTCCTCAGTTGTCTGGAAATGTTCTCCCCAAATTTCTATCTGTTGAAAACTACCCATCTTTTAAGCTTCCTCCCCGATGCATATCCCCTGTGAACCCTTCTGAGGTGTACCTTATTGGAATTACTTTTTACCTCTCTGCTCCTAGAGCACTTTCAACTCTGTGTAGCATCCTTTTTAAGGTGCCTTGTAGCATAGAGGTTTGTTTGTTTTTTGCTCATTAGGTTGTGAATGCCTTGGGATCAGGAACTAGAACTTACCTATCTTTGTTTTTTCCTTGAACCTAAATCTGTCTTGGAAATGATACTTAGTCAGGGAAGACTTCGATATATCTCAAATATATATTCAGTATATCATAGAATTTTAGTAAGGGTTTGTCAGATTTTAGGTACATACAGGTAATAAATAGCCCAAGTTCCTTAATGTCTCATGGTTTACCAATTTTTTGTGTAGCTCAGTTATACAACATTCCGAGCTCAACTACTTACAACCTTATTTACTCCCAATAGTGGAGAAGCAGCCAGTAAAATAAAGTCTGTTAAGTAGAGCCATAGTTTACCACAAACAGGTTCATTTTTTCCAGCCTGTGCTTAGGCTGTTTACTTTACAAACCATGTTAAGTAGGTTAATTTATCTTGTTTCCAAGCCTATTGCAGATAAGGAACAATAGGAGAGCCCTGAGTGTATAAGATTATCATCTGTTTAAGTGAACAGATAAATTTACAGTACATTCTAGAAAATGTTTCTGTTCAGAGTGGTATAAATAAAAGGGAATGCAGTGTCAGTCCTGAGCTATCCCAAATGGGTCTCAACAGTAAAGTTTTATAATGTCAGAATCGTAGAGTCTCACATTATATCCTTTGAGAACAATTAAATGGCCTAGGAGAAAAAGATCGATGAGGCTGTCCTGTGAGGGAAGGAAATACCCCTTAGGTTTCCGAATAACTCAGAGTCAGTAAACTTACACCGCCAGCTCCCCACCTTGTTAATTCTTGACTTACGATTGATGCAACGTCCTCTCCCAGTTTTAGAATATGAAGTTGAAAGTCTCACTAATTTTCATTCCGTATAGTAGCTATGCTTAAAAAGCCACGTTTCAAAAACATGTATTTTCTTGAAAAACGTTTTTGCACCAAAAAATGTTAATTGAAGAAAATTCTTTCTAATGTATTAAGCGTAAAGTTAGGCCGAAAGACTCAGTCTTAGCTCATTGTGTGCATCGGCCAACTAATACATATTTTCTGTGAAATGGGTGAATCGAATTTGATTGTGGGTAAGAGATAAGCAGTTAGAAAGTTCTGGAAACTGATTCTTTCAACAATTTCATAATAATTTAATAAGTTGTGCTTTATGTAGCTTATTAATTTATTATCGAGTAAAATGTTTTTAAGCCATCTTTCTGGTCAGATTTTATTACAGTATTAACTTTAAATTTTGACATTCTTTTTCTTATAGAGCCTTCCTAATATTCTCACCGATGATCGATTTAAAGTTATGTTTGAGAACCCTGACTTCCAAGTAGACGAAGAGAGTGAAGAATTTAGGCTTTTGAATCCACTTGTTTCCAAAATTAGTGAAAAAAGGAAGAAGAAACTAAGACTCTTAGAGCAACAGGAACTTCATGAAAAGGTAACGTACTCTTTATCATTTAGAATTTGCTTCTGTTTGTTTAAAATAAAGTTCTCTGTGTAGGTTGAAAGAGTCTTTGAACAAACTTGAGCTGTAATTTGTTTGACCTTCAGCTTAGGAATATATCTTATTTAATTAAAGATGTTTTTTCCGATGCATGCAGGGTCACGTACTCTGATGGGCTAATGCTATTTAAAAGAAAATAGTGGGTCAGTGTTTTGGGTTGGGGGAGAGGAGCTGCTTCTTACTATTTTTATTTTCAGGAAGAGGAGGAAGAACCGGAAGGAAAACCAAGTGATGCAGAAAGCTCTGAGAGTTCGGATGATGACAAAGACTGGGTTGCAGAGGTCAGGAGACAGCGCCGACTTCTCCAACAAGAGGAAAAAGTCAAGCGGCAGGAACGGCTCAGGGAGGACCAGCAGACAGTCCTCAAGCCCCAGTTTTACGAGATCAAAGCAGGCGAAGAATTCAGAAGCTTCAGAGATTCTGCCACAAAGCAGAAGCTGATGAAGTGAGTAGCACAGCCTTCAGTGAAGGTTCGTCGAGTTGTCCCAGCCTTGCTTTTCTCCTTGCCCTAAAGGTGGCGTTTGGATCTTTGGAGTTAATGTGAGGGAAGCACCAGAAGGCCTGAGGGGAAATACACTGGTCTTTACTGTGATTATTTTTAACAAGTTTTTGAGGTATAGTTTACATACAATATAAGGTGCAGGGTGTGGCCCCATGAGTATTGGTAAATATATACGTTGGAGCACTTTTATACTGCAGAAGCCACACTCTTAAATTACGGTGGTAATTAAGAGGTAGCAACTTCTTTAACAGAAAGTTATTTTTAAAAGTTAGAATTTCAGTTATGTTTACCCTCATTGTAGTTTACCTGATTATTAAAAAGGTCACTTGGAAAATTTGCCAGGAATTTTAAGCCTTTTGTAGGAAAACTGAGAGATCAGAAAGAGTGGTATTCTAGGATAGTCGAATACATAGAGACAGAAAGTAGAATGGTGGTTGCCAGCGGTTGAGGGGTGGGGAGACATTGCTTAATGAGATACAGAGTTTCAATTTAGAATGATAAGAAAGTTCTAGAAATGGACAGTGGTAATGGTTACACAATGGTGTGAATATCCACTGAACTGTTCACTGAAAAATGGTTAACATGGTGATTTTTATGTTATATATATTTTACCACAATTAAAAAATCAACCTTAAAAGAAATGGTATTATTTGAACAGTTTCAGTTGTCAAGTGTCTAAGTAAGGAACTAGCTGGGTATGTAAGCCCAAAACGTGTATGAGCTCTAAGTCACCCAAGTCTCTGCTTTGAGAATTTCTAGGCTGAGTATTGATATACAGGACTTGGATCGATAGCCAATCAGAGTAGATGACCTTGTAAGAAGAGCCTAAAGGCCTGGGGAGCCAAGGAAAGGCGGGGAGGAGGAGGGCCCGAGCAAGACAGGTGAGGCATTAGGGGCGGTACCAGCTCTGCACCCTGTACTTCTCTAGCCCCCACCTTCCCGTTTTGAAAAATGTGGTTTTTCAGACGGAAGAAGGGGGAAAAGGTGGGGAGGATATTGACAGACAGGCTGACTTGTTTCTGGAATGGAGGTGTGCCTGTTTATCTTTATTTCAGCAGTTTCTCGCAAATATCTGGGAAACCAAATGACGAGCAAACCCTTCAACTTAGATCCAGGAGCACCTAGAAATTCTGGTTCTGACTAACAAAAGAGACGTTGGTAGACAAAGAATCTAGTAATAGGCTTAATACCTTTTGAAGAAATTTTCTTTACCTACCAACCTCACTTTTTTTTTTCATAACAACTTTCTTGAAATGTAGTTTGTATAACATACAGGTCACGTACTAAAAGTGTGTAAGTCGTTGGTTTTTAGCCTATTCACAGGGTTCTGCGACCACCACCGCAGTGAGTTTTAAAGCATTTTCATTACCCCCAAACAAAATTCCTTACCCCGTGGGTATTCACCCCCATTTACCCCATCCCATCCCCGGGCATCCACTAACCTATTCTCTACCTCTATAGATTTGCCTATTCTGACATTTCTTTTTTCCCTTAATGTTTGTTTATTTATTATTTGGCTGTGTCTGGTCTTATTTGGGGCATGCGGGCTTCTCTCCAGTCGAGGTGCACGGGCTCCAGAGCACGGGGGCTCAGTAGTTGTGGCACACAGGCTTAGTTGCCCCGCGGCATGTGGGATCTTAGTTCCCCGACTGGGGATCGAACCCACGTCCCCTGCATTGGAAGGCAGACTCTTAACCACTGGACCACCAGGGAAGTCCCTGTCATTTCATACAAATGGGATCATATAGTATGTGGTGTTTTGTCCAACTGCTTTTACTTGGCATAATGTTTTATATGTTCATCCATGTTGTAGTATGTGTCAGTACTTCATTAGTTTTTATTGCCAAATAATATTCCAGGGTATGGATATACCACATTTTATTTATCCATTTATCAGTTGAAGGATATTTATGTTGTTTCCAGTTTTTGCCTATCACAGATAATGGTACTATGAACATTTGTGTATGTTTGCATGGACGTATGTTTTCATTTCTCCCGGCTGCGTACCTAGGAGTGGGATTGTTGGTCCCATGGTAACGTTGTGTCTAACCTGAGAAACTGCCGCACTGTTTTCCAAAGAGGCTTCTTCATTTTACCTTCCATCAGCAATGTGTGCAACCTCGCATTTTACGTAGCTGTCATTCTTAGATTTTTATTTGGAGTCCTACTCAGAAGCAGAGGGAAGACTGCTTGTTTTCAGTATTCTGATTCCGTGGAGTGAATTTCTTTTTAGATTATCTGCTGTTTTTGTCTTACATTATTTACCCCTAGCTCCTGGATCAGTACCTAGACCCGAGTAGGCACTTGATAAATCCTTGTGAGAGTGTGAATCTTCTATGCCTTGCCTACATGTCAGGCAACTCTGGAAGTTACCCTTTCAAGATATGCTGAAAAAGAACTCATTTACCTGAAACCCAGGAAAATCTGGGAGCAGTTGTTTTCAGGGTAACCATGGTAACAGGAAGCCACAATTTGGGGGTGGGAGACATGACTAAACTCACTGACATTCTTGCTTTGCCTGTGGGTTGTAGTAGGATATTAAGGTAAAAAACAAAAGGGATGAAAATGTAGTATTTAATGATAGATAATAGCTAAGTTAATGCACTGCAGTTAAACGTTCTTACTACGTTAAACGTCAGCAAGTTAAACAGTTGTTTTGAGAAGAGGAGCTATGTGAGTGATGATACTTACACAAGCTTAAAAGCCAAATCCAGTTGCTTAAAGTAATGACCCTTTGGTATGAACAGCCTGCAGTTGGCTGGCGTTTTGGCACATACTGCTTACTGAACTCTGGTCTTGACCGGATTATTCTGGCAAATTCTGAACTTGTAATATTTTAATGTTATTTAATGAAGCATTGAACCATTTATCCTTCAGACAGCTATAGTGATTCCTTATGTTTATTCTGTGAGTTACCACAAGGCGACCAACAAAACACAACATCAGAAGCAAGTGTATTATGTTTAAAAGTTCACTTGGACTTGCCCAACCTTAAAACCATTTCTATAAAGGGAAAAGTGAAGAGTGAATCCTGACCGGGTGCTTGAGTGAGTCCTTTGCTTGACGTAGTAACAAGGCTTTAGGTAAATGCACATGTCTGTCAGCACCTTTTCATATGCCTTCCAGTATGCTGCGCTTTGTTTGTGTGTCTGCTCATCCACCTGTCAGCCTCCCCACCCACCCATTCATCAGTCAGTCATTCATCGGGTGCCTCATGTGAGCAAAGTGCTGTTCTAGGCCCGGGGGATGGAAAGGAAAAGCACAGCTCACATGCCCGTTGCATTCCCATTCTCGCTGGCACTGTGAGCTGTTCAGAGGCCTGGGGAACGTGTACAAGGAAGAAAGAGGGTCAGTTTTTAGAGATTTGAGGGCGTCTTTATTAGAGGTCCTATTAAAACTGGTCTCTTGAAAGAAAAAGATGAGCACGGAAAGCAGGGTGGGAAAGCTGGCATTCTAGGCCGAGGGAGCGGCGTGGAGGGAGGACTGCTGTGTGGAAGTGAGGGAAGCGCTCTCGTTGTGCAGCGAGAGCGCAGAGTGAGTGGCAGGGGCACAGCTGATGAGCCGGAGAGGCGTGTTAGGCCCCGACCCAGGTCCTGGCGGGCCAGGGAAGGGTTTGGGCTAAGATGAACGTGATCAGATCTGCTCAGCCCCTTCTCCCAACGATGGAAATACTTACACAGTAAAAGCAGTACATGTTTGTTGTAGAAAATAAAAACATAAGCGAAAAAGTCCCTATTTCCCAGAGACTGTTATGAAATAACCGCAGTTTTAGAGAGAATGCAGGGAGAAACTGGGCCTTTGAGGTCAGCTCACACACTGCACAGCAGTCCTGGCGGGAAGTGACGAAAGCCTGAAGTGTGGGGTGGAGAGGAGCCTGAGTATTCATAAGTACGTCTAAGAATAAGACACACTACAGCACTGTTTGGTCACTAATTTAATGTCACAGGAGTCAGGGGTGACGTTGAAATGTCTAGCAATGTTGCCACCGAGATAAGGGATACAGAACGAAAAACAAATTTAAGGCTAAAGTATTGAGCCGGGTGTTCGGCACATTAAGTCTGCAAGACCCAAATGTCTTCTTGGTAATGTCCAGCTGACAAATGGAAATGTAGGAGGTGGGCCAGAGACATTGGTGTAAGAGATACCAGCTTCATTGCGGGACTGAAACTGTGGCATCAAAAAGACTTCCCGGGCTTCCCTGGTGGCGCAGTGGTTGAGAGTCCGCCTGCCCATGCGGGGGACGCGGGTTCGTGCCCCGGTCCAGGAGGATCCCACATGCCGCGGAGTGACTAAGCCCGTGAGCCATGGCCGCTGAGCCTGCGCGTCGGAACAGGAGAGGCCACAACAGTGAGAGGCCCACGTACTTCAAAAAAAAAAAAAAAAAAAAAGACTTCCCACCATCATGTAGAGGGAGATGAGGGCCAAGAGTGGAGCCCTTGGGAACAAGTATTTTTCTTGTGTCTATGATGAAAACCGTACACCTCTCTGACAGCATACAAGTGCATGCAAAGTAACACATATGATTTTAGAGGTGTTGGGAATATATCGCTAGGCTGGGGCTGAGAATTCTGATTTAGAGGGCTGGTAAAGGAGAACGTGGGCAGTAAACATTACTAAGGAGCTGCCGGAGAGGCGGGAGGAAAACGAAAGAGCCAAGCATGGAGAGACTTTCACCGAGAGGGGCGTGGCTCGAATGTCAGGCGGAGCACGGGAGGCCCCGGAATGGAGGTTGGAAAAAGGCCATAGGAAGAGTGTCTTATTGCGATGAATTTCTCAGGATTGATGAATGAATGGGAGATAAAAGAATATTGTGAACAATTAGCATAGATGGTTCTCTCAAGACATTGGCAGTGAAAGGAAGGTATTCAGAGCCAGTAACTTGATAGGAAAGGGCTTTTAGGCTTGAGAGATGTGACTGATCAGTACGCGGAGAGGAAGGGGAGAGTGAAGAAATGAGAGACTGGCCTGAATTGGCAGAGCTGATTTAGGTGCGCAGTCCGGAGTGAATGGGGCCAGGAGCACCAGTACATCTTCAGAGACAAGGGAGAGAAGTCAGGATGGGTGGAGATGATTGTGTTTCTGGGTAGAAAGATTGGGAGTTCACGCCGGCTGGCCGCCGTCAGGAATCTGGGCACATCAGCTCTTCAGTTACCTGGGGCAGCCTTGGTCTGCAGCGCGTGATGTAAATATTGGAGGTGTCTGTTGGTAAACCCCAGAGAAAGAGTCCTTGGGATAACTTTCTAAATTTCAGTAGTTGAGGGTAGCTCCTCTTCTTGGGCAATACATACTACACGCTAGGTGGCCCTTTCAGCCCAATTCATGAAAGCATTCTTTGAAGCACCTACCCTCTGGTAGGTCCTGGAAATTCAAAGATTTTTAAGACATTGTTTGCCTTTGACGACCTCATCTTCTTCACCAGCTACTTTAGTAGCTCTTGGTGAGCTGCTTATCATGTCTGCAAACTTACCCACTTTAAATAACTATGGCCAGTTTTTACTCTTCAGCTAATTTTCTTCACTGACTGTGGATAAGAACTAAAAGAACGCAGTCTCGTTTTTAATATAAACATTTTTAAAATCTAATTTTGAAAGCAGTTTAATTCCAAACTTTCACTTTAAAAAAAAGAGAATCTTTTATTACTCCAGTAATATGTGCTCCAGTAATACACGAGCATATTATCATTGTAATACTTGGGAACACAGGATGAAAGGTGAAAGTCTCTTCTTACCCACACTCCCTTCCTGAGGTCCTGCTCTGGGCGCCTTCTTAGGTTTCAGTCACTCCCGTATATGCACACACTCACGTGTACAGTTGTAGCTTTTCTGCCTTTGACATGAAAGGATCGCACTAACCTTGTTGCTGTTTCACGTGCTCTTTTCACTGAACAATAAGTTTTGAAATTTTTTCATGGTAAATACATGGAGGTCTGCCTTATGGCTGCATAAATATTTCATGAAGGGCTTCCCTGGTGGCGCAGTGGTTGGGAGTCCGCCTGCCGATGCAGGGGACACGGGTTCGTGCCCCGGTCCGGGAAGATCCCACATGCCGCGGAGCGGCTGGGCCCGTGAGCCATGGCCGCTGAGCCTGCGCGTCCAGAGCCTGTGCTCCGCAACGGGAGAGGCCACAACAGTGAGAGGCCCGCGTACCGCAAAAAAAAAAAAAAAAAAATGTCATAAGTTGGATGGGCCATGCTATCTAATTTTGGATGTTTAGGTTGTTTCTTGTTTTTCTCTTCCTTTCTCACAGTTATAAATGTATACACATGCGCAAGAATTTCTTTAGACTGCCTTACCTAGTGATGGAATTTGCTGGACCAAAAGAGGTGTGTGATCAATTTGGCCAGATCGGCCTCCAGAAGGGCTTTGGGCCCTTTGCCCTCTTGCCAGGGTGCCTGTTTCCCCACACTTGGCAACAACAGTGAATATCAGGGATCTTCTAAAATTTTAACTGAGCTGCACGTTGAGATAACCGATCTCGTGGTTGCTTGAACTTATATCTGCTGAGATAGAGGCTTTGAAGCCACGAGTGCAAACTGAAAGCACTGAAATAGTTTCCAGTAACCTTGACAGTGTATGTAAATATTTGTCAAAGTTATATATTTAAAACGAAGTACTTAAGTTTTAAATACTTCTGTTTCTCCATTCTCTTCTTACTCCATTTGATGTAGACTGTGTGGGGTGATTCCGTTCTGTTAAGCTCATTTCGCTCTTCTCAACGCTGTACTAAAGCAGGTGCCTTTAGGTATGTCTTCCACTCCCCTACCTCCCTTTCCTCACAGAGTGATTTAAAAACTCTGTGAAGGAGCATTATTTTTAATTAGTTTTAATTAAGGAAATAGATACTAGTGTGTGTGTGTTTTAAAGCCTCAAAGAAGTAAATCATTCAGCTGTCCTGGGCCATCTAATAAATATCTAATTTGATTTTTTTCCCCTCGTAGTTTATGCCCGTTTTTCTTCATTCTTTTAATGCAGCCGCACTGATCATGTAGGTTCTTCCCCCCATACCCTCTCCATCCCGTACTGAGTCATTCCTGTCACTTTCCACCTTCTGCAGCCCATGTCTGTCTTCTCAGCAGTCCCCGCAGATGTGGGGGAGTTTTGATCGTCTTGTGACCGGCAGGGGGGTACTTTCTCCCTAAACCTCTTAACTTCACCGTCAGTTACAAAGCAGCCAGAGGCCCGCGACCCGAAGCCTAGACAGGAGGAGGAGCAGGACGGAGGGCTGGCCAGCGCTGGGCGAACGGGAGCAGGACGGGCAGGGGTGGGGGGTTCTGCCTTTTCCTCTAAGGTTACAGTAGACAGTTTTCAGGGGCCTGACTGCGTCTTCAATCCCCTCTGAGCGAATTCACGCTTCGGGAATTCAGGCTTCGGGACTGGTGGTTCACAGCCGCTCTCCTCGCGCTGCCTTTAAAGGGAGGGAAGCGGGGCCTGCTTTACTGCAGGAGCCTCTGCCCTCGGCCCCTGCGTCTGATCCTGTGCCACGGCTCCTCCTAAAGCTCAGGGCTCTCCAAGCAGCCGAGGCAGAACAAGTTTCTGCAGGTGCCCGGCCAGGTACACGGAGAGGAGACCAGAGCTTCTCTGCCCTACCTGCAGGAAATAGGTCACCCTGAAAAGAGTAGTCATTTCCCACAGTTTACTTGAAAAGTCTTTTTCTTCCCAAATTAGTGTTCTC
The DNA here is from genome assembly GCF_005190385.1 of Monodon monoceros. NCBI lineage: Eukaryota > Metazoa > Chordata > Mammalia > Artiodactyla > Monodontidae > Monodon > Monodon monoceros. The sequence goes on from NW_021703775.1 coordinate 80,805,145, forward strand.
TGTGTACCACCTTGTCTCAGTGGCTCCATACTTACTCAGGATTCCTGTTACCTTTAAAATCTCAGCACTTGGAGCTCTGAAAGGAAAGAACAAAAGTGCAATGAAGGGTTGGAGGAATTTGCAGAGCTGACGTGAGTCACAGGCGCGCCGGAGTCAGTTTACACGTCACCCTTGAGTTCTGCTCAAGTGAAAAAAAGGCGAAACCAAACCTTAATTTCTCATTCAGTTTGTCATGTGGAAGCTTGTCATTTAGAATACTTAGTGGACACATTTCCTGAGCAAACCTTTATAAATCAGGCATGGTCTGACACACGCCTGGAAACCAGAAATTCTTCAGGTGGAGTCCTGGTTTTAGGCTTGAATCCTTCTGTGGCCTGGGGCAAGTCAGAGAACATCGTGCCTCCCTTTGTGCCATCTATAGAGGATAAACGCTTCTGTCTCAGGGATGTTGAAAGGATTAATTAGTTAGTCTGTTAAGAACCTTGAAGATGAAAAGTACTTTAAAAGTGCTTCCTAATAACATTATTGCTTAGAAAACAGTGCCACTTTTATGCTAACCACGTTTACGTCTCAAATCATGTAAAAAAGGTATGTTTAGTACTAACTAGTAGTCATAAGCTAGAGGTAGGGCTTTCAAAGGTGTAAACATCAAACATTGGCTTCAGAATTTCAAAGGAGCATCACTTTGTCTAATGGATCATTTAGGAGCTGTGTTCTCAGTAATTAGTTACGAAGATCATATTTCAGGAAAAAGAAGACCCTTCCACACAGTGCGCACACCCCCTTTTAAATTCAACCAAGTTTTTTCATATTCACTTTTAAAAAGGGGGCACAGTTTTAAGTTGGTGCAAGGAGGATTGGAAAGGGAAGTATATTTACTTTTTTTTGAGGAAGGAACCGAATAGAAGAGAAAACCATATTCTTGTTTTTTGTTCCCTCTCTTCTCCCCTCCTAGTTTCATCCCAGGGATATGAGGGTGTTGCTTTTAGCCTTTTCTAGAAGGGCTAGAGCTAACTTTAAAACTTACTCAAGGGGCTTCCCTGGTGGTGCAGTGGTTGAGAGTCCGCCTGCCGATGCAGGGGACGCGGGTTCGTGCCCCGGTCCGGGAGGATCCCTCATGCCGCGGAGCGGCTGGGCCCGTGAGCCATGGCCGCTGAGCCTGTGCGTCCGGAGCCTGTACTCCGCAACGGGAGAGGCCACAACAGTGAGAGGCCCGCGTACCGCAAAAAAAAAAAAAAACTGACTCAAAATGTCTATCTTTAGGCTTAATACTGTTTTTTCCCTCTAAACCAGCTTAACAATGATCTGATTTTATAATAATACATTATTATAAGAACATTCAATGAAGTGTTGTATAACTGGTACAAAATTCAAATTTAACGTCTTGATTGTTGTAGCTGGCAATCAGTTGCCGGGCACAGCAAACCATAACAGTGACAAAGATTATAAAAAGAGACCTTAGAAACATGATCAAGAAATGAAATGAAATTGAAATTTGGGCAAATTGTGTCAGAAAGGGTAATTCAGGTAAGAAATTGAAAGGAAAACACCTGGAGAAGTAGCAGTGAATAGGGCTGGATCAGATAGAATTTACCCTCAGTGTAACTGCTTTTGTTCCCTCTGTGTAATCGTCTAGACGAGTATTCACGTTTCAAGTTGGTCATACTGTGGGTGATGAGTGTGGTCCATGAGCTAAGACCGAGTGAAGGACAAATCAGAATTCTCATAGCACTTCTCTGTGGCTCGACCTGGAGAGCTTCCTTTGTGTTGAGTCCTTTGTAGAAGGTGAATGAGTTGCCAAGATGCTCACATACCTAACTCATGCGTGGATTACATATAAAATGCTTTAGCAGCGTAAGTGCCGCTGACTATTACGGTAAATTACAGGCTTCAGAAATATTGCTCCTTTGCCTTTTGGCTTCAGAAATGTGATTTAGTAAGATAAGTAGCAACCATTGAAATATGTGGAACCCCCACTTAAAATATTAAATTAGTGGGGGTTTGGGACAGCCATTGTTTCTACTAGGGATCTGCTGAGTCTGAATAATGATGGTTTTGAGTGCCCGCAATTCTCTCCATTGATTGTATTAAACGAATGCCATTTTCTGTCTTTACCAAATTTGTGAAAGATCATTCTTCGTGTGATCAATTCTAATTAAAACTTGTTTCAAATGGTAAATCAAAACAAAATGCTAATTAATATGTCATTCTCTTAAATTTCCTGCAGTAAAACCCTTGAAGACCGGTTGAAACTCGAAGCGAAAAATGGGACTTTGTGTGTATCGGACACCACGGTTGGCAGCAAACAATTGACATTTACATTAAAGAAGGTAAGTTGCTTTTTAATGTTCTTTTTTAATTTATAGAAGCAAAATAGGCCTCCAGTAGTGTTGTGTGTGTCTTCCCAGGCTTTTCCCCTGTTGAGGAGCTATGTTCTCTTCAGGCCTTTTTCCTGCAGCCAGGACCTGTCCTGGGCCGCAAGCACACGGCTTGGCCTCGGCAGAGCTGGCGTGTTTCTGGTGTCCTGAGGGAGACAGGGCCTCAGTGACCCCAGGCTTGGTACTGTTGGTGAGGAGCTGCCGTGTGGTTTCTGGGTGGCTGGACCACCTGAATAGGGCCTTCTAAAGCACAAGTCGTGACCTCCTGCGGTATGATGGAATAGTTCAGGCTCACATGGACTTAAAGGAGATCAAGAACTGGTGAGTTCTGATGTGTTCATGGCAGTAAGATCAGCTTATCCAGGGTAGGTAGTTTCTGTCGGTAGTAGGTTATTCTGAACTGACTTGTAACAGTCATTTCTTCAGCCGGCTTTGATGATGCCTGGTACCCATTGAAGGAGGAATAAGCTGCTTTAAATATTTGCTAGGAACTCATGGGTGAAGCTCTTGCCAAGTCTTGGCTCCCTGCGCACCGATGCCGAATACAAATACAGAGATTTGGAAGATAAGAAGTGGAGAGGCTTTTTATTTTCTTTGCCAGGCAAAGGGAAGACACAATAGGCTAGCGCCTCAAGAACTGTGCCCCCCCTTCCCGGGGAGTTACAGGGATTCTTATAGGGGAGTTCGCAGTCCGAGGTGAGTGATAAGGGTCAAAATGATGAAGGTCTTACATTCTTCTTCTTGCATTATTTCAAGACAGCCCCCACTGGAGTCAGGCAACCAGGTAATTGGGTCCAGCAGCCCGGTAATTGGGTCCGTTAGTCTCTGGGTTATCGGTCTGTGACCTCCTTTCTGAAGTGCAAACGGCTACAAGGGGTGATTTGCTACAAGAGATTACAGGGGGAGCAAATACCAGGTGTAGAATGTAAATTACACAGGATTAGGGGTGACAGGTTAGCTTTGTGAAGGACAGATCTAACTACAGACACTACAGATTAGTAACAGTTAAAATAAAACTAGGATTGATTAACTCTTTCAGGCCAGGTTATGTTTCTTCTCTAGCCTGTTCACTGTTCCCTTTATTTTTCTTTGTTCTCAGGAGAGGGAAAACTTCATTTCTATTTTTGCTACATGGTTTTATTTGTCAAATTTTTTTTCTCATTTAGTCAATCTTCCTTAATATACATTGTCTCCAAGAGGGAAAGAGTGACAAAGACTCCTCCTCTGATTCTTTTTTAAAATTGAGTTCTAATTCACATATCACAAAATTCATCCTTTTAAAGTGTACATACAGTTCAGAGGTTTTAGTATATTCACCAAGTTGGGTGTTCATTACCACTGTCTAAATCTGGAACATCCTCATCGCCCCAGGAGGAAACCCCTTGTGCAATCACCCCGTACTCACATCTCCCCTGCCTAGGGATTTGCCTGTTCTAGACACTGTATATAAATAGAATCATACAACGTGTTTTCTTTTGCGACCAGCTTCTTTCACCTTAGCATGTTTTAAAGATTAATCCATGTTGTAGCATGTGCAAGGACTTTATTCCTTTTTATGACTGATATTTCATTGTGTGGATATACCACATTTTGCTTATCCTTTAATCTGTTGGTGGACACTTGGGTTGGGTTTTTTTTTGTTGTTATTATGAATAATGCTGTTGTGAAAATTCAGGCCTGTGTTTCTGCACGGACTCATGTTTTTATTGCTCTTGGGTATATACCTAGGAATGGAGTTGCTGAGCCATATGATAACTGTTTAACTTTTTGAGGAACGGCTAGACTGTTTCCCAAAGCGGTGGCACCATTCTACATTCCCACCCACAGTGTATGAGGGTTCCATTTTATCCCCTTCCTTGCCAACACTTGTTATTGTTTGTCTTTTTTATTGTTGCCATCCTAGTGGGTGTGAAGTGGTATCTCATTATGGTTTTGATTTACATCTTCCTGGTGACTAATGAGGGTAGAGCATCTTTTCATGTGCTTATTGGCCATTTGTATATTTTCTTTGGAGAAATGTCTGTTCACATCCTCTCCCATTCATCTCTGATTCTTTGACAGTTCTCTTGGTGTCATCAGGAGGCTTGGCAAATGATAAGGACATTTTTCTTCTTAGTTACCATCCATTATCCATTGTATTAGATACAATAAAAAGAAAAAGCAAAAAAAAGAAGAAAAGCTGTTTTTTCCTTGTGATGAGAACTCTTAGGATTTACTGTCTTAACAGCTTTCATGTGTGTAATATAATACAGCAGTGTTAGCTAACTGGAAGTTTGTATCTTTTGACCACCTTTCTCCAAGTCCCCCCTCCTCCCACCCCGCCTCAGAACATCTTTATTATAAGTGTAAGAAGCTTTTCAGTTAAATCTGCCTCCATTTAGAGCAAATTTGCACTCTTACACTTCTCATTTAAATAAGCCAAAACTGGCTCTGTGTTCAGATGAACTAACTGTGCCTGCACCTAGTTTCTTAGAAATTCTCTGTGTACCGTCAAACATTTCCCGATTCCCCCTGAAGTCCAAGAGGCCGAGGGGGCGTCAGGCGCACGGCAGCTGTGGGAGGACCTCTGGCTCGCGGCTGCCCTGGCCCTGCGCTCCCTCTGTGGCACGGAGTGAGCTTCAAGGAGGATGCATGCCCACTCCTTTCCCACTTTTTCCCCTTAATTGGAAGGTACTGAGTTGAATATCAGGCTGTAATTCGTGGTAAAGTGAAAATAAGATGGTTCTGATTTTCTTGGGTGTTTTTCCCCCTGAAAACAAAAGCAACACTGAGTAAAAAGTACTTAACACAGCCTCGTGGTTGAGTCCAGCAGAGGCTTGGAAACTATTCTGGGGGATGCATCAATTGGTGTGTTTGGCTTATGCCTGTTTTATCATTTGGCTAACAGAATTTTAACTATTAAGTCTTAGTTTTACTTAAGAATATTTAGGGAATTGTTTGTATATTTGTTTATACAGATCGTTTTATACTAGGGGTACAATATAGTCAGGTAAGATCTCGAGTTTTCCCAGTATTTTCATATGTGAATCAAATTGAGGGAGAAAACCTATGCTTTAATATTATTTAAAATTGTGAGGTGGCAAAACTGGGATTAGGTCCCAGATCCTGTTTCAAATGTCCTGTAGTTCAGTCCCTCAGGGGCCCTGGGCCGCTGCTAGTACGAGGGTGTGGGTTTGTGTTCATCCTCCCCTGTCTCTGTGACAGGGCTGCTGTGGCTGTAGGGGAGGGAGTCGGGACAGGAACAAGGAGGGGAGTGAGCTAGTTGGCTCTTCGGTCATAGCAAATGGGTCACATGGTGGCGACGTCTTCCAAATACAGCCTCTTTTCAGAAGGGGGCTGATGAGAGGTTTTTCTGGACAGGGGTTTGTCTGCAGGACGATCGCTCTTGCATACGAGCTCCTGCTTAGGCTCCTGCCTTGTGGGAACCAGTGGGCAGGGCTTCGTGGAAAGGGGCTTTGCCACCGGACACATAAGGGTAATCTACTACTGATGTCTGTATTAGAGACGCATAACAGCACCTGACTTAAAAGCCCCACCCAGAACACCTTGTTCATCTTTATTTTATTTTCCCAAAGTTATTTGGACAAGAAGCGCTTTTTTTAGGGATACTTTTTCTAAAAAATAAATAAATGTATTTATTTATTTTTGGCTGCGTTGGGTCTTTGTTGCTGTGTGCGGGCTTTCTCTAGTTGCAGCGACCGGGGGCTACTCTTTGTTGCAGTGTGCGGGCTTCTCGTTGCAGTGTGCGGGCTTCTCATCGCGGTGGCTTCTCTTGTTGTGCGGAGCCGGGCTCTAGGTGCACGGGCTTCAGTAGTTGTGGCATGCAGGCTCACTGGTTGTGACTCGCGGGCTCTAGAGCTCAGGCTCAATAGTCGTGGTGCACGGGCTTAGTTGCTCCGCGGCATGTGGGATCTTCCTGGACCAGGGCTCGAACCTGTGTCCCCTGCACTGTCAGGTGGATTCTTAACCACTGCGCCACCAGGGAAGCCCTAGGGATACTTTTTAACATGCAAAAACAAATTCACTGACTTTACAGGGGTCTTGATGACACTGTTATTTGGTCTGCTAGGGAGTATGCAGTTTCCCTCGGGGTTTCTGACTTTTCCGTTAACAAATGTGTATCAAATACCTGCTCTGTGCCACATTCTGGGGATACACAGAACAAGACAGACTTGGTCTTTGCCACCACAGTCCTCAGGCTATAGAGGGGGATACACACACAGTCACATCACTGTAATGTGGGACGTGCTCCCAGGGAGGCCCGGGGCTGTGAGTGTCAGGGACCTGGCCTGGACCATGGAGTGTGGGGCAGATGAGTGAGGGACAGGCTGGATCTTAGAGTCAAGTCAGAGCCTGGGTGGGGCAGGCAGGGTTCCAGGCGCGCTCAGGGATCTGAAGGCGCCTATGCGTGCGAAACAGCCATCTTGGGGAGGGGAACTGTGGCTTTGGGTGTAACTAGAAAGACGTGTAGAGTTGTCCTGTGGGGCCTGGTGAGTAGGTCATGTTCAATTTTAACCTCAATCCTAAGAGCCGTGGAAAGTTATTGAAAAGTTCTAGTTAGCAGAAGACTACATACTGTTTTTATTTTTAAAAAGTCCTGTGGCTGGAGGCTCCTCCCCTGCAGTGAGGGGCCCGTGGGGTGCGGACGGCACCCCGACCTGGGACGGGGCCAAGGTAGAGCCAAGGGGAGGAGTACACAGGGCAGGCTTTATTGTGAAAAGGCTTTGCAAAAATGGTAATAGTCAGAAAAAGAACTTAAATAATTATTCGGAATCTCTAAGAGTCTCCTAGAATAGGGGCGATTCATCTCTTTTTGGTCTTATAAATTGCTTTCCTTTCTCACGATTCCCTCACCTTCCAACTCTTTAAAATATTGAATGATACCAGCTGGAAGTGAACGCAGGGACTTTCTCTTCAAGACTAAAATACAAATAGTATTTTCAGGTGCATGGAAAATACAGGTCACAGGCAGGCAGGCTGCGTACATAGGTATCTATAAGGCAGTGTTTTCCAACCTTTAAAAATTTGTCCCTGCCCCTGCTTTCACAGTTACCTTCTGTCAGTTCCACCGGCTAAGATTTTTTTTTTTTTTGAGCTTCATGGTTAGGAGTTTGTATTATCCAAACCACCAAAAGTGTTTTTAAAACTCTATAGCTCTTACTTCATTGCGGATTCTGCGTTGAAACTCCTCTCTTTTAAGAATTTCTGCTAAACGTAGTGAAACTGTTTGGAGGAGGTCTGGCTCTCGCCTGGGTGCTGAGAACGGTGCCTTTCAAGCAGCCCGCCTAGAACCCACGCGCCCGTTCCAGCCATGAACTTGCGACTGACGTGTCTGCCGAGCCTTTATCAGCATTTAATGGTAGATCTCTGCCTTCCAAGGGGAGTTTGACTTTCTGGAAATAGCCAAAAACTCTTTGGAACCAGCTCTGGAGACTGAACGCTTAACCATGGGTGGGTTATTATATGCTTTCAGGACACAGAAGTACTTTTGTGTCTTTAAGACAGTCTGAGTAAACTAATGAATGTCTCTGGCTTGTAAACGAAAGACAGTTCTACGTGAGAAGTCGTGGACATCTTGAAAGCAATAGCGTCCTCTTGAAATTGGCTCTCCTGGGAGGGGCCGTGTTGTGTGGGGAGTTGGAAAGCCAGCCTCAGACTGTGTGGTTTAGACCCGTGTGTCAAGGCCGTTCTCTTACCCAGGGGTTTAGGGTTTCAGGTTTCACAGTGACCGTAAGGGTTGGCCCTCGTCCTGCTGTCCCTGCCGGAGCAGGGCAGTGATTGGTGGTTGTGCTGTTGGCGTTCTGATGGCCACAGAAAAGGGGTGTTGGCCTTCCCTTTCTCTTTCTCTCTCCTCATTTAATCTTCTCTTTTAGTCGGAACAGCAGAAGCAGCAGCAGGAGGCTGCGAAACGGCACCGACAAGAGAGGAAGACCCTCCGCCGTTCAGCCGGTCGCCTGAAGTCCAGGCCCAGGAGAGGACGGCCGTTCCACTGAGTCTGGAACCGGCCCCACATGTGGTTTGGAGGAGCTTGCCTCCCCTACTTGACCATCGTTAGAGGGTGTTGTCTGCGCCGGGGACGCACGCTCCCGGAGCCCCGCGGAAACCCTCGCTGCGTCTGCAGGGGTCGACATCTGGCAGCCGGTCCCAGGCCTCTGGTCAGACTGCGGGGCTGCGCCCGCTGGCCATGCAGTGCCCCCAGGGCTCCCCGAGAACATTGTCCCTTGCCCCGGTTTTAATCAAGTAAACGAGGTGGTTGTTTTTGAATATTGTGAAACGTGACATGAGAGGTTCTCTTGTGCTGAAAACCAGGACTAACGGTCTTCCAGAAACTTTCTTGCACTGCCTGCCACCATCCATGAGTCAACCACCCCGAGATGCCATTCCTGTCTTGCCTGACTTGTGAGCGTCGGTCATGTTTATGTTTATAAGGATATGCTGGTAGCTGTGTTGCTTGTTTATGTGTTAGTTTGGGATTTTTTTTTAATATATTTTTATACCAAGAGAATATAAAGTAATGGTAATAACAGCCTAAAACAAGAAGTGGAAGCTACTGGATATTCTTTTAACTTGGCACAAGATTAAATACAGATTTTTTTTTTTTATTATTCTGTTTCTTAAGTATAATTAGAGACATACTGGCTGGAGAAAATGTTTATAAAAATAAATGCTTTCATTTGAACAGCTTCTTGGAGAGAGACCCATTCCTTGAGTTAATTTGAAAAATAACTTTGGTTTCCTTAGTTTTTTGTGTATGAATGTGATTTTGGAGATGCGTTTCTTTATGTACAACTGGGATAGTGACTCTTTGGATTGTAAATGATGGAATCTAACTTGAAATGCTGTGAGCCAAGAGGCAAAGGCGTTAATTAACACAGCCAGGCTGTCGAGCCTTAGCTGCCTCGGGACACCTGGATCCAGGCCTTCCAAACTCAGGCCCGTCTGCCCTCCTTTCTTTTCTCCCTCCTGTTTCAACATGACTCCTGTTTGCTCAGGTCTCCCCTCTTCTCTTCCTACACCCCCTCCCCGTTATATCTCCGCTTCTGTGCAGACTGGCCTGCTCCCCCAGGCAGGGAACGGCATGGGTCACACTGTTACCTCTGTGGTCTGAGAGAGAGTAGGCGTGCGCGCGCGTGTGTGTGTGTCTCTGTGTGTGTGTGTGTCTGTGTGTCTGTGTGTGTGTGTGTGTGTGACAGACACGGTCACCAGAAAGAGACTCTGGTTACATGGGCAGCCAACCCAACTTGTGTTGTGATACCAGAGGGTCCCGCACCTGTTTGGTACTTTCCTTTCTCAGCTCGTCCCCTAAGCTATTCACGGGGCTTCAGCTCTCTGTGGCTCGCTTTTCTGTCTCCCACGCTGCTGTCTTCAGGAGCTGGGAGTTTGAGAAGAACTTAAAGGACACTGCCAGCTGGAGTTTGTCCCCAGGGGTTGAGGGCTGTGCTCCAGACCTGTTTCCTGGGGTCAGGCTCTTCTGTACATACACCTGGCCTTCCCGGGCCCCCCTTTTCCTTCTTTGGGGCCCTCCGTGTGACGTGGGGAGCCAGTACACCGTGTGCCAGATTCCAGAAGCAGTGCTGCAGCTGGCAGAGGGGCCTCATTCGCCCTGTGAAGCTAGGGCTTGTCTGAGTCTGGAGCATCGCCAGGGCCAGGAGGATGGTGTGGACCCATTCTGGACGCTTGGGACGCTGGCAGCGGGGACGGCCTGACCCAGGGTGGGGTCCCAGGCCTGTTGCTACCAGTTCCGTACCCACTGACCGTAACTTCTCTGAGTCTCGTTTCCTCCTGTAAGCGGGCCTGACGCTTCATTTCGGTGAGGAGCGAATGCGGCCTGTACGTGCACGAGCACCTCGCACGGGTTCGGGAGTGCTGGATGAAGTGCTCGCTCAGCAGCCACGCCCCTCCCCTCTGCACACGTGCCCCTCTGAACTCAACATATTCTTTTTTTTTTTTTACTTTTTTTTTTTATTCATTCATTTATTTATTTATTTTTGGCTGTGTCGGGTCTTAGTCGTGGCGTGCGGGTTTCTCTCTAGTTGTGGCGTGCAGACTCCAGAGCGCGTGGGCTCCGTAGTTGTGGCACGCGGGCTTAGTTGCTCCGTGGCATGTGGGATCTTAGTTCCCTGGCCAGGGATTGAACCCACGTCCCCTGCATTGCAAGGTGGATTCTTAACCACTGGACCACCAGGGAAGTCCCTCAACGTATTCTTTAATATCAAGATTTTCCTAGAGCGAGGTGCCCCTCAGCTTTTGTTCTGGGGGAGTCCTGAAAGGGCAGATGGAGGGCCTGAGCTGAAGCTGTGAGGGACATTCGAGAAAAACTTGCTGGGTAGATAGAAAGCTGCAGAGCGCATCCTCCAGGCCCCGCTGTTCCCCTAGCGACCCCTTAAACAGGCCCACCTCTTCAGGGTGGCGATTCCTGAAGCACCTGCTACAATCCCCCCATTTCTTTCTTGGAGTTTCGTTTTCCATAGTTTCCCTGTGTTTCTGATAGCTTCCTCAGCAGCCTGATGATGTGGCCGTGCTTCTCCAGGGCAGGGGGTTCCTGAGCCAGTAGGAGAGGCCCAGCCTAAAGCTGGGGGCGTGGGTTTTACCTCAGGACCACCCTGTGGTTACCGAGTCATGACTTCTCTAAGCCTGCCTGTACCAGATCCCCTTTGTTCTCTGACACCCTCGACCTGATGCCTAATATTTTCTATTTTGGGTCCAACTATTAAAAGAAAGTTGCTTCCAGCAGCTGGGGCAGTGGTTACTTTTGGAGAGAGGGGAAAGTGGTTGAAGGGGGACATGATGGGGCATCTATAGCACCTGGTTGATTCCAGTCCTTAACCTGGGAGCTGAGCTACTCTCATGACTTGTACACTTTTCTGTGTCATGTTATACTTCAATTAAAGTCATAAGAAACAGAATTGTTTCATCAAAGTCACATGTACCCATGATAACAAATTCCCAACTAATCCATAACGACTAACAGTAGAAGGTATATCCTTTTAAATGTCTGTGAACAGCTGTGTACTATTACCATACCTACCACGATACCAACGAATCGTGCTATATGGGTTGTTCCTCATACTATAACGTGCTGTTCAAGTGCCATTCATGGACGTCTTATTATGCCTGCAACTGAAATGATTAAAGTTCCTAAGACAGTTGTACGGGTTTCCACCTCATGAAAGACCTGCCTCACTTATCCTCCAGCTGCCATGAGAAGAATGGGCAGAAGCGCTGAGGCCCTTGGGTGACTTGGGCGGGCCTGGACGGGGCGGAGGCGGTGGTGGGACCTGATTTGTTTTGAAGGTGTGTTGGCAGGATTTGGGCTGGGCTGGCGGCGCTGCATGAGGGGGAGAGGAGGCCGCGGCCCCAGTGCTGGGCCCCAGCCAAGCTGGTGTGGGACTGAGGGGGTGAGGACGGATTCCACTCGGACTAGATCCGATCAGGTCCCTTCTCCTCAGAACCCTGCAGGGGCTGCCCTCAGAGCAAACACCCGGATCCTCAGAGCCTCCACGGCATGATGCGGTCCGGCCCCTCTGCACCCCGTTCAATTACTCCTCGTCACCATGTGATGCTGTTTCTGGAACACACAGAGTGTCCTCTTAAGCCGGGCCTCCGCAGCTGCCATTTCCTCTGCCTGGAGTGCTCTCTCGTCGGCCCACGGCATGTCTGTCTCACCTTTCAGGTCACGACCACCCTGTGCAGAATTGTCCCACCCCTGCTCCCAGCACCGATACCCACCACAATGTGCTTTAAGAGAAGAAAAACAAACAAACAAACTTATTACTATGGAGAATTTCAAACACAAACCAAAGTGGAGAACGGTTTAATGAGCTTCCGTGTACGCATTCATCATCCAGCTTCAGTAATTAACCACAGAAGCTCATCCTGTTTCCTCTTTACTCCTGTCCATTGGCCCTTTGTTTTGAAGTGTTTTGATCCCAGACATCGTATCATTTTACAAGAAATATTCGTAGCGCTTTACTTGTTTATTGTTTATCCCATCCTCCACCCCACGCCACAAGTGCCTTCCATAAGGTTAGGGAGATTGTTTTTTCTTTTCTGGTCTGTTTTGTTTACTGCTGTATATCCAGCACCTAGTACAATGCCTGGTTACATAGTAGCTACTTAATAAGTATTTATCAAATGAATAGTTGAGTCAAGTTAGATGAGGACAGAAGATCAGATTTGGGGTTGAATAGCAGAGGGATGATTCTCACTTGACAAGAGCTTTTACAGAGCTGAAAGGCCTAATTGACAGGAAAGAAGAAAAAAGGAGTCAGAAGAAGTGACTACAGACAGCAGTTGGCAGGAGTTTGGGAATACAGGGGAACAGAAAATGTGAGATCAAGAGAGAGTTTTCTTTAAAACGGGAGAGATCCAGCATGACTGCACACCACTGGAAGTAAGCCAGGGAAAGGAAATGGTGACGTCAGAGAGGCGGGACAGCTACTGGAGCGATACCCACTAGTAGGTACAGCAGTTGTCATTGCCGTGTAATTGCCCCAAAACAGGGGCTTAAGGTAACAGTTATCCAACAGCCTCAGTGGATCAGGAATTCAGGAGCAGCTTTGCTGGGTGGTTCTGACTCCTGGTCTCTCGTGAAGATACAATCAAGACGTCCGCCAAGGCCACAGTCATCTGAAGTCTTGACTGGGCCCAGAGGATCCCTCTTCCAAGCTCACACACATGGCTGTAGGCAGAAGGCCTCAGTTCCGTGCCCCATGGGCCTCTCCATAGGGCTGCTCGAGTGTCCTCCCTCCCCCAGAGCAAGGGATCCCAGACAGCAAGAGAGACCAAGACAGAAGCCACTGTGCTTTTTATGACCTGGTGTCAGGGGTGGCACATCATCACTTACCCTTTCTTTGATTTGTTACAAGTGAGTCACTAAGTACAGCCCACTCACAGTGGGAGAGGAATTGGGTACCATCTTTTGAGTGGAGGGAGTATCCCGTAGGGTTGCCAGATAAAATACAGGGCACCCAATTACATTTAAATTTCAGATAAACATAACTTATTAGTATAGATATGTCCCAAATATTACATGGGGCATACTTAGATTTAAAAAAATCATTCATCTCAAAATCAAATGTGATGGATGATCTGTATTTTTTTTTTGCTAGATTTGACAACCCTAGAAAGAATCTGTAGACAAATTTTAGCACCCCCACACTAGCCTGAGAGGGAATGGGATAGAGTGCACAGAGACACCCACCTCACACAGACACACGGGCAGAGGCCACTGGGGTTCAGATAGGTGACAGGGAGGCAGGTGGACGTTCTCTTCTAATACCTTCTGTTTTCTCATTGGGCCAAGGTGAGCTTCTTGCCCTGCTCACCGTGTCTTGAACTTCTGTGCTTACACAAGCTCACCCTTGATTCAGAACCCTTTGTTCTGGCTGAATCTCTTAATCCCCAGGAACTGTCCATCCCGTTCCTTTCTCTCCTTCCTGCCCCTCCACCCCCCGTGAGCATCTTTGTAGAACACCAATTGCTTCCTCAGAGTAATAAAACACAGGACGTAAGAGTTGAGAAGTTTGGGTTCTGCTTTTGCGTTTCCTCGGATTTTATTGCCTCTCTGAGTTTCCAGAATCCTACCTGTTTTTCAAAAAAAATTTTTTTACCGTGTCCCACAGTAAGAAATACATTTGACACTGTGACCCAGAACACGTGTATCAAAAGTGTTACAAACTGTACCTCCCAGTATATAAAGCAGGCTGGCATTTTTCTGTTCTGTCCTATTACATTTCCTTTACCCCGCCATCCTCCCCCAAATAAGTTCCCACCTATTAAATTGATTACATGACCCAGTAATGATGGCTCCAGCGCCCAGTTGGAAATTGCCACCTACCCTAACAGATGGGTTTGTCTTCATGCTCCAGGAGCATGTTGGCAGAACCCCCTAAAGTTTGTCCCCCAAACCTGTAATTGTTGCTGTAACTTCTAATAGTGATAAATTGTGTAGTGAGACATTTTGCTGGAGCTTCCATGAGAATTTTTTTTTGACTGAATGCACAAGACGAGTATTTCAGTGACTTTTCTTTTTTTCAAACCTCTATCTTCAGCATAAATTAAATGCAAAATAGATTTTATAGAAGAGCAGTTTGGGTGGTTTTATAAGAAAATTTAAAAGATTTTATGGTTCTTAGGTAAACTCTTGATGCATTAAAAATATGATTATTTTTTGATTGATTTTGGTTTTGAAATGACTTTTAAACCTCATATTACCTATGTAGCCATGAAGTTGAACCAAAATCCTGGAGTTTATGCTGTCATTGTTTTTAAGCAAACGTAGATGATGGTAGTTACATAACCATTCTACTCTTTGTAAAAGACCTGCCTCCATATTTCTTATCTGATAGAAAACTCATCTCTCATCTGCACTGAGAATACTAAAAGTAATGTATTTTAATCCAAGAAAAGTCCAAAGTAAATTAACGTGTTGGGTCTTGAAGTGACTGAATTCTTCTCAAAACTTTGAAAGAGGACAGCAAAGTATTAGAAAAAGTATATGTATAAATAAATACTATAAGTAGATACTTGATTATTTCCTCGACATCCCTGTCCAAGTTGGCATAATTTTTTTTCTTCTTTTTGGGAAAACAGCGAGTTGCCTTATATTTGGAGTGTCCTTATATTAAGGCCTATATAAGTGGCTTGATTTAGGGTACCACACACCTTTTTGAACACGTAGGGGAAATTCCAGTCCTAATAATTTTTATTCCAGAAATTCATGTTTTATCCACATGTAAATTTTCCAAAATTATGCAATAAAAAGTCTGTGACATTTGAATGAATTCTCTTGGGAATTAGGGTGCCGCCTTCTACTCAAGACATGTAACCTTTATCATGAGCGCATCCTGGGTGAATGGAAATGTATTAGAAGACGTTCTGTCCTTGCCCTTAAAGATATGATGGGCCTGGAGCCAGGTTTCAGGAAGGACACAGCTCAGGGTGTTTGTGGGGCATCCTGCTGCCCAGCTGTCCTGCAGGGGCTGGAAATCACCCACACACTCCCAGTTTTCCTGTCTACGCGCGCGCACACATACACACACACACACATCTTAATTGAGGAGGAAGTTGTTATTCTCTGACGGTGCTGGGTTCCAGACTCTGAGACTATTTTGTAAACCCAGATGGAACTTCAAAGTTATAGGGCCGCAAGCTTTCCTGTTGGGTGGGAGGGAGGCCAGCTGTATTTTTCTAGTAGCCTTGGGTTCTTTCAGACTCAGGACAGCATCATGAATCCTGGACTCCCGGGATTTGACGGGACCGACCTTCCAGTTCAGCTGGCCACACACCTGCCTGATTGGATTTCCCCTGTCCTGTCCCTTTGAACTCACCATCCAGTTTCTGCTGACATACCCAGCTGACAAATGGCCTTCCTCCCATCCCGGCTGGGTCTGCCTCCTAGGTCTCTGCAGGGCAAGTTGAATGTCTCCGGGTGTTCCCTACCCGCCCTCCTGCCCTCCCCCCATTCCTGTACTGAAGCCCTGTAGAGGGGGAGGCTCACTTCCTGTGTCTGCCGGATCTGAGACCCGCTTCTCCCGCCCTGCTTGGCTCCTTGAGCTTTGGGCGCTGTCTGGTCCTTGGCCGATCTTCGTGTACCTGCACAGGTGCGGACGTGCCCCGGGATTTCCTCCTCCTCTCACAGGACCGCCTCTTGTACCTTTCATCCGTGTGCCCTCTGGTGCCTCGGGTCACCTCGCCCAAAACACACGGCATCGACCCCTTGCCCCCACCAACCCTCAGCCCAAGTACTTGTTCCTCTTCCTCGTTGCTCATCCAGTCACCTGAGTCAAAAATCATGGTGCGTATCAGTATCGATGGATTACACCGTGCAAGTGACCAAGCAAAGGGCCATGTTCTCACGGGGCTTCCATTTTCACGCGGGGACAGGCACTGTCTCTCAAACGTCGTGAGGGTGAAGAGGGCCCTGAGGGCTGGGTCAGCGGGAGGTGGGATGGGACAGAGCCCACCTGTGAGCCAACTAGGCTGGGTCAGGATAGGCCTTGCTGAGAAGGTGAGATCTGAGAAAAGGCTTGAAGGAGGGGAGGAAGGGTGGCTGGGATGCTGGGGGAGGAACATTTTAGTCAGAGATACTGAAAAGCCCCCAGAAATCTTGAGAAAGAGAGTTTCTGATTCAGCGGGTCTGAGATGGGGCCAGAAACTTCGGGTTTCTAACATAGCAGGGTCCCCTTTGAGAGCCACCGAGCAGAGGCCCCAGGGCAGGCTTTTGCCTGGAGGTTGAAGGAGGAGCCCGTTGGCCAGTGTAGTGTCAGACTCTTGGCATGGAGGCAGGAGCAGCCTGGTGTCAGCTGTGTGCCCCTGCCGCCCCATCAGCCCTGGGAACATCTGGCCAAGTGTGCAGGATGATGCGGGCTCTGCAGGCTGTGACGCAGGCAGTGCGATGCTGGAGGAACAGCACCTCTGGCCCCCAGACCCCTGAAGGGCCGGCCTCCTCTCTCCCTCCCCGTGCCCCTAAGTCCCCTGGCTGGACAGCCTTTTCTGCACAAGGAAGGCAGCAGAATCTGGGGTCCCCCAGCCACACTGTGGGAAACTCTGAGCCTTTCATGATGAAGGGCTTCAAAACCCAGAATGGAGCCTGATGAGTAGAGAAAACAGACGGAAACAAGAGGAGACCTGGGTCTGGCCCAGACTTGCTCGTGGTTAAGCTGCCAGTCAGCAGCCAAGTCACTTAACCCGTCCGTGCCTCGGTGTCTGCGTCTATAAAATGGGTTTAATAGTATCTGTCCCCTAAAGACTTCAGAGGATGGAGCTTAATGAATGAGATCCATTAAACTCCTCAGAAGAAAGGTATAACTAAATATAAAGCACTATTGTAATTAGCTCTGGTTCTTTAAACCAGGTCACATCTTGTTTTAAGAGGGTTACCATGACAACAGATTTGTTTGAAAAACACACGTAAAAAGGTGTGGCTGTGGGCTTCCCTGGTGGCGCAGTGGTTGAGAGTCCGCCTGCCGATGCAGGGGACGCGGGTTCGTGCCCCGGTCCGGGAAGATCCCACATGCCGCGGAGCGGCTGGGCCCGTGAGCCTTGGCCGCTGAGCCTGCGCGTCCGGAGCCTGTGCTCCGCAACGGGAGAGGCCACAGCAGTGAGAGGCCCGCGTACCGCAAAAAAAAAAAAAAAAAAGGTCTGCTGGAAAATAATTACTTTCCCTCAGGCTTTGGCCTAGCAAGTATGGGTCATTGCCTTTCGTGTAGTTGAGTGCAGCGGCACGTGAAGGAGAACCCGCGTGTTCTTCACTGTGGAGAGCTGAGTGGCAGGCACCACGTGAAAAAATCAGGATTGGGGGCTAAGACCCGCCAGCTCACCCGTAGTCTGGGGAGCCCCCAGGGGCCGCACCATCTAAGCGTTCTATCCGCCTCTCCTCACTCTCTGTTCATCCTCATCTCTTATTACTTTCTAACCGCTCGCTCTTCCGTTCACAGGGCCATCCATCGTCTCTACCCTTAACCCTCCAATTAACTCTCCCAGCCCTGACAGGCCCCAGGAGATGGGCTGTGTCAGCCCCACGCAGCCCCGTCTCAAACGATGCTGATAAAGGGTGAGGGGCTGGGACAGAATACACTGCACGCCTCTACCCTGTTCTGGCTCCTGTCGTACCCTCTGGTGACGTGGGGCTGAGCGTGCCCGTACAAAAAAGGCCATCAGACTGAGCTGCACCTCTGTGAACTTTGTGGGTTGAGAGTTCCTCCCTGCTACTGGTAACCATAGCAACAACTTCTTCGACAGGGACCACACCCACCGTTGGCCTCCCACCTGCAGATCTCCGGGTACCAAAGGCTCAGAGGAAACAGCCAGGTTCGCCGGTTACCACATCTAGAAACTTGGAAACATTAAAAGCCCCTGGATTTCTTTCTCTGTCAAGTGGGCATAATTCTACCTCACGAGGCTGCAGGGCCATTTAATGAGATAAAGTGTGTAAAGAACCAGACAGTGCTTAGAAAATGGTAGGTTCCTCGTTCAACATCTGACCCCCCTTCCCTGCCCAGTCTTGTCAACACGTTTGGTCCAGTGTGGACCCAGCTTGGCACATAAGTGTGGCACTGCAGGAACACCCTTCCAGTGGGTTCTGCCCACAGTACGGTCATCTGACTGTGTGACAAGGTGGCACCACGGTGGAGACTCAGCCCCAAATGAGGTCCCAGGCCCCGTGTCAGCGAAGTGAACTCCACACTTGGGTCACAGGCTCCGTTACCATGGAAACAGTTGATGCGGTCCTACTCTCCGCTCCCCACTGCCTGACCCCATTTGCGCCACAAGTTTCATCAGTAGAAGCCAAATCTCCACCAGTTGGTCACTCCCGCTTCCCGATACAACCTGCCAGACAGCTTCTATCTTTGAAGGGCCATCTCAGAGGATGCTGGGGACGAAGACCAGAGGACTCACCTCCTGCTTCTCCCCCCTCCTTCGTCCCGCTGCCTGATGGTCGCCATGGCCTCTCCTCCCTTGCTTGGGACATTGCCAAGACCCCTAATGGAAAAATCCCTGCTGCTCCTTTCCCTGCAGTCTTCTGGATGAGAATAAACCCTGAGCTTCGGGTGAATTTTGAACATTCCCCTGCACCCATTCACCCCTGTGCTTTCTGCCTTTGATTTCAGAATCCGAATTTCTTGGGTACCAAATATTTGACTTCTGCCCAAAGCAAATCTGCAGTTTAAGTAACAACACACAGTATATAAATCTGACTTATAGCTCAGCAGTTTTAGAAAATATTTCCATCATTTCTAGGCTGCGGAGTGTCTGGTGGAAAAACCTCATTGTTTGCCCATTTCTCCCCGAGGGCCCTTGCTGGGAAGACGGTCACCAGGTCAGGGCAAATGCGGGAAGGCAGCCAAGCGGGCATGGCTGTTACGGGTTGGAGGCCCCGGAGCTGGGGGCAGTCAGGCCCTGGAGACCTGACTTGGCTTGTCTGCCTGAATTCCCAGCTTCCCTTATTAGGATATGGTCTCTAAACACGGCTTGAGGCTTCAGGGTTTATGTCAGTTATACTTGAAAATACTTGTTCAATCAGTTTGCTCTTCAAACCCTTAGGCAAGATGTGTTCTGAGCCCCCAGTGTGTGCCTGGCATTGTCCCAGACAATGAGAGGCGGGGACATATAAGAGACAGATAAGACCGGGTCCCTCCTTGCATGGGGACAGAATTCAGCCAAGAAAAGCATGACAGGGCAAGGCAGTGCAGGGTGGGAGTAGCGGATGGGGAGTGCAGGGGAAACGTGGGAGCTGGGGGAGTGGAGTCTGAACCTCCAGGCACAGGGCTGGCCCAGGGAATGAGTGACAGCCCGCAGATATGCCAGGAGGTGAAAGGGCTGGGGGGGGGCGGGGCACGGGAGCCAGAGGGGCGGGGCCTCGATTCCAGAGCAAGGGTACCCCGGCATCTTCTTGAGCCCAAGGGTGACATGGCCACCTTGAGCCCCTGTTTCCTCCATCACCACATCGCCTTGCTCATTCCAACAATGGTTCTTTTCAGAAGTGGGACCTGGGTGTCCAAAATGCCTTAGGAGGATACTGGGGGTCATGGGCATGTGTCGGGTTTCATTTATACCAAATGGCTTTGAAGCTCTCGTCTCTTCTGGCACCCTGGGTGGGTGGGTGAGGGCTGGAAGGAACCAGTACACCATGCTCTGGGCACATCTTGTACCCGATGGTCACCCCAGGCGGCCACCCCATATCTCAGGGCACCAGCCTCTTCGTGTGTTGAGGGGGTGACGTCCAGACACCTCCAGTGCTGAACAAACCCACCCAGGCTGTGTTCTTAAACCGTCAGGCCCCAACTCGCAACTCGATTTTCCCTTATTCTTTCTAATTAGAAGAGAAATACATGCTGATTATTTAAAATGATTTAAACATTATAGAAATGTAACAAGGAAAGCGAATTTCCCCCAGAACCCCGTCTCTACAGGAACAACCACTGGTTTTTCTCGCTTGATCTTACTGGTGTTTGGATATTTGCTGGGAGAAAACAGCTACAGGCCGATGCTTCCTCATTTATGGGGCACTCGGTGGGCAAAGCACGTTCAGGGCACAGTGAGGGGTTGGGGGTGCTTTTTGTCCTTAAGGAGCTTCCAGTCTAAGGAGGGAGACAAAAATCCATGAGAAACTTAGGCCAAGAGGAACCTAAAGAGACATGATACTAAATGTAACACGGTGTCCTGGCTGGGGTCCTGGGACAGAGAGAGGACGTTAGGTTAAAGCCAAGGACATCTGAGTAAAGTCTGGACTTAAGTTAAGGATAACATATCCGCATTGATTCATGAGCTGTAACAAATGTGCCGCTCGAATCTGAGATGCTCGCAAGAGTGGGAACCGGTGTGGGTACCTGGGAACAGCCTGTACCATATTCTCAATTTTTCTGTAACCCTAAAGCTGTTGAAAAACATTAAGTGTATTTAAAAAAAAAAAAAGACAAACCGGAAACACAGATCAGGCAAAATGGTAAGCGGTGTGCGGAGGTAGGAGAAGCTCAAGGCTTTCGGCTCTGGGGGTGGTAGCGGGAGGGGCTCTCACCCGGGGACCACCTCCCAGCCACATGGGGGGCGAAGGAAGCAAGACGGATGTTCCAGGAGAGAGCAATCCGAGGCCCCATCCAGAAACCGGCCCTCGTGCTCCCTCTGAGAGCCCTGGAAAAGCCACAAGAGAAAGGGGACTATTAACCCATATCGGGGGGGCAGAGGCCGGCGTTACTGCACCAGCTCAGGCCGCCTCTGCCAGCCAGGCGGAGGGCTCTGTAGGTGCCAGTAAATAGATGCTCAGGAAGTCTTCTGACTCCCGTTCCTGTTTACAGTTGTTTCATGGCTGGAGGTCAAATCCAGAAAGCTTCTCTGAGAGTCTTCCTGCCCCTCGGTTGGCTCCGCCACCATGTTCCCGTTCAAACCCTCGAGGCGCGCTGGGGCCGAGGGATTGACCAGCGGCCCCAGAGAAGCCCGGTTCCTTCTGGTTCCTTCCCCTGGACGTCTGTTTATGAAGGTGTCTGCAAACACAGCTGTATGGAGAAGTCTTGAAATAGGAAACAGAGTCCCTGCTGAATGTCTAGGTTAGATGAGAGTTCAGAAAAAATGAAAATTATTTCCTCCACGGCCAGCAAGTTTGGAGACCCTCCCCGGATCTACACACCCTGCAGATGACTCAACTCGACTCGCCCCCTCCGTCCCCCATGCTTGCTGGGCGTGCACCGTGGAGCGAGCGGCACAGTGGGGGCCCCGGGCCAGGCTCCTGCTCTGTCCTAGCACCAGCCCTTCCCCAGGCCCGGCTCAGGCCCCAGTGCCCAGCGAGCCTCACTCTGCTAACTGGGGCATCTGCTCACTGAAAATGCCATTGTTAATACAAGTAACAGTAGCCTGTGCCATCCATGGGGGAGAATCATTCTGCTATTTTAACCATTTGTAAGAGAACACTTCAGCGGCACTAGGCACATCCACATTGTTGTGCAACCATCACCACGATCCATCTCCAGAATTTTTCATCATCCCAAAGAGAAACGCTATACCCACTGACCTGGTAACCTCTACTCTACCTTCCATCTCTATGAATTTACAATTCTACGTACCTCATATAACTGAAATCATACAATACCCGTCCTTCCGCGTCTGGCTTATTTCACTAACCGTGTGTTTTCAAGATGCATCTTTGTGGCAGTAGCATGTATCCAAATTTTATTCTTTTCTATGGCATAATATCCTGTTGTATGTATAGACCACACTTGGCTTATCCATTGATCTGCTGATGGACACTGGGTTGCTTCCACCTTTTGGCTGCTGTGAACCTTGGTGCCCAAGTATCTTTTTTGAGTCCCTGCTTTCAATTCCTTTGGGTATAGGCGTTGGAGTGTAATTACTGAGTCATATGGTAAGTCTATTTTCCACAGGGGCTGCACCATTTTACATTCTTACCAGCAATGCACCAGGGTTCCAGTTTCTCCGTATCCTTGCCAATACTTGTTATTTTCTGTTTTTATTCCTTACTTTAAAAAATGTATTTATTTTTTACAATAGCCATCCTAGTGGATGTGAAATGGTATCTCACTGTGGCTTTGATTTGCATTCCCCAGCTGACGACAAATGTTGACCATCTCTTCGTGTGCCTGTTGGCCATTTGTATATCTTCTTTGGAGAAATATCTATTTAATTGCCCATTTTTTAAATTGGGTTGTTTGGGGGTTTTTTGTTGTCGTTAAGTTGTAGGAGTTCTTTATATATACTGGATATCCACCCCTTATTCTATTTGATTTTTGTATCTGTCTGTGCACACATACCTGGGAGCAGAAATTCAAGGTGCGCACATACCTGGGTGGTCTAGGAAGGGCTATTCTTAGGCATTTGATGCTCCAGGAAAGGATGTCTGGGTTAACCAGGTGTCTCAAGGTGCCAGACTGGGAATGGACGGAAAGGAGAGAAAATCAGAGACAAGAGGTGGGGAGGTCTCCATCCAGGCTGGCTTACAGCTCTGGCCTCCAACTGCTGATCTCTGCAAAGCAGTATCTGGAGGACTCTTCAGACACAGATGAGTCTACAGGACCTCACCAGGAGCGGACCCCAGTCAGCAAGTGACCAGCCCCCCAGTCCTGCTGAAGGTAACTGCATGTCCAGTAAAACCAGTACACCCTTGGGCTGTCTTGTCCATACCTCCTTCACTCCAGCCAAGGGAACTCTGCTCACAGGGCTTTTCTTGTTACCCCAGTTATTTCAGAAGAACTGATGGTAAAAAGGAGAGGCACCCCCAGTAAATATGAAGCCCGCCTCTCCCACTGTGGCCTCTGGCTGGTTCCAAGCAGGTCACCCGCCCTCTATTCCACACCCACATGCATTGGCCAAGGCTATGGCAGCTTTACATACCACAAGACCAAGGCTACTAAGTCGGGCAGTGGTCCCCAATCTTTGTGACACCAGGGACCGGTTTCGTGGAAGACAATTTTTCCACAGACCAGGGGACGGAGGCATGGTTCAGGCAGTAAGTGCGAGCGATGGGGAGCCGTGGGGAGCCGTGGGGAGCCACGGGGAGCTGTGGGGAGTGGCAGATGAAGCCTCGCTCACTTGCCCGCCGCTCACCTCCTGCTGTGCGGCCAGGTTCCTAACAGGGACCCCTGGTCTAGAGGACCCAAAATTCTCAGGATGGAGAGAGTCCCCTCGGGTGGGAAGCATGTCTGGATCTGGGTTTGAAGGAGGAGGCGGCCGTGGTGGAGAAAGAGCCCTGGACTTGGAATCAGGTGTCAGCTCTGTGACCCGGCGCAGGTCACACAAGCTCGGGAGCCTGTTTCCTCCCTCCCAAAAGATGATAACGCGGGGCGAATGATAATGTGTATAAAGGAACTGTAACCACGTGAGCACAGATCTATCTGACTGCTGCCACGGGGTTGTCTTTCTAGTTCTGGTTCAGGCTCGCAGATGATCCTCAGGTTCCGAGGACCTAGGTTTTCATGCATTAATATGCATGTAATAAACCTTTTTAAAAATATTTATTTACTTATTATTTATTTGGCTGCGTCGGGTCTTAGTTGCGGCACACGGGATCTTTGTTGCCGCGTGCGGGATCTTTAGTTGTGGCACGCGGACTCTTAGTTGCGGCATGCAGGATCTAGTTCCCTGACCAGGGATAGAATCCGGGACCCCAGCGCTGGGAGCGCGGAGCCTTAGCCACTGGACCACCAGGGAAGTCCCTGCACATAATAAATCTTAATTCAGTGTAACCGCCCAGACCATTTGGGAGGTTGTGAGCATAAATAACAGGCTTGATAACAAGGCCTGCCACTGACGGGGCACCTAGGATATTCCAGACACTGTGCCAGTGCTTTCGCACTTGTGGAAACCCCAGGGGCAGATTCCACCCCGTTTTGCAGAAGTGGAAGCCCAGAGGCGGCTTGTCCGGGTGTCAGTTAGGACCAGAGCTGGGACAGTGACCCAGGCTGCGGTGGGTTCCGCCCCATCCGACCCCACGCGTCACGGCCGGCTGTGCAGGTGTTTGCTAACTGTCCCCCTTACTCCTCTAGTCACGGGACACTCCCGATTTAGCTGGGCGCACAATCTAGCCCAAGGCTGCGTCCTCGAGCCCCTGGGAGCGGATGTGAGCAGGTCACATGTGTTACTTCCACGTCACCAGATCGAAGGGAAATGTCTTCTCCTGCACCTCCTCTCTTTCTCTTCCCGAGAGGTGGGGATGTGTCAGATAAGCTGCTGGCCAGCTCTGACCACGCACATGGGGAGGTGGCAGAGCCACAGGAGGGAGTGAACCTGGGCCCCTCAGGGACTTCTTGCAGCTGGGCTGCCCCATCGGCTCAGACGACTTCCTTCATGACATGAGAGAAATACAAGGCTCTTTCCTGAGCCCTCTGTCATCTCCAGTCTTCTGGCCATTGTGGTTTTGCCCAAAGCCTCACTAATGGGTGTAAACGCTAAGGTGACATTCCTGCAGCACTGCCAGTAAGGACCAGCCAGGCCCACGTCACGCCAGCTCCAGGCTCCATCTCGACGTGTGAGAGCAAGTGTCCGGGGTAGTAGAATCTCATGGCTGGGCAGTTAAATCCATTCTCTAGCCAGCTAAGGGGAAAGTTACCCATTCTAGCAAAACCTTCTAAAAAGTTGTGATTTCCTTTGCTGCCGTGGTAAGTCCTGTCTTGGAATAGAAATGGACTGGATGTGGCTGGTCTCTCGTTCTGAAACTCAGGCACCACTGGACAGGACTCCAAGGGGATACTGAGGACAGCGGCCCCCTCAGTGCCCAGAACCGCCCTCCCGTGTTCACTGAGGGCTGCACTGGGGGGTTATAATTCCCCACAGGAGCGAACTGAGTCCTCAAGGCCAGGACCGGATCTTACTCAGCCGTGAACCCCTGGTGGGTCCCCAGGCCCAGGGCCTGGCACTGACTTGAGAGCAGGTAGGAAGAATTAGGGGCTAGGGCACCTCTTGCAAAGACGCGGCTTTGACTGCAGCAGGTTGCCCTTTGAACACAAGCTCTCCTAGTTGTCTTGGGCCATTTTCTCCTAAGACCTGAGTGCAGAAGCCAAATTCCTATCATCTGGAAGTTCTGAGTACTTGGGGCCAATGTCTTCAGTCCTAAAGTTGACGTGAAGTTGACAAGTTGACCTTGCTTTGTTGGAATAACACGAGCCTTTCTTTGCAGCACCACATAAATAGCTTGAAAACAAAACATGACAAAACCAGACCCTGAAGAGTCCCTTCCATTCCCGAGAAACATTCCAGAAGACTCTCGTCTGTCTCCATTTCTGCCTTAGTTCACTCCGTAACAGATGGTCGCTGGCCACACCCTTAGTGTTCTCTCCCAAACACACTGGTTTATTTTTCACAATATGGCTAGGCTGAGAGTTTTCCAAATCTTTAGGTTCTAGTTCCTTTTTGCTTAACAGTTCTGCGTTCAAATCATTCCTCTCTTCTTGCATTTTAGCAGAAGCCGTTGGGAGGAACCAGGCAGCTCCTTCAACACTTCGCCTAGAGATCTCCTAAATATCCAATTCCCTCACTCACAAGTTCTACCCCCCACAAAACACTGGAACATGAACACAGTTCCGTCAAGTTCTTTGCCACTTCATAGCAAGGATCACCTTTTCTCTAGGTTCCAATAACATGTTCCTTGCTTCCGTCTACGGCCTCATCAGAATGGCCTTTACCATCCACGTTTCTTGTTTTCTGTGTGTGTGTGTTTCTTTTTATTTATTTATTTATTTATTTATTTATTGCGGTGCGGGCCTCTCACTGTTGTGGCCTCTCCCCTTGCGGAGCACAGGCTCCGGACGCGCAGGCTCAGCGGCCATGGCTCACGTGTCCAGCTGCTCCGCGGCACACGGGATCCTCCCCAACCAGGGCACGAACCCACGTCCCCTGCATCGGCAGGCGGACTCCCAACCACTGCGCCACCAGGGAAGCCCTGTTGTTTATTTTTATTGGAGTGTAGTTGATTTACGATGTTGTGTTAGTTTCAGGTGCACAGCGAAGTGTGTCAGTTGTACTTGTACATATAGCCGCTCTTTTTTAGATTCTTTTCCCGTATACGTCCTTACAGAGTGTTGAGTAGAGTTCCCTGTGCCACACGGTGGGTCCTTCTGACACCATCCACATTTCTGCTCACGTTCTGCTCGTGGCCACTTTGATGTTTCCTAAGAAGACTGGGCCTTCCTCCCAGCTCTCCCCGCTTCCTTCTGTGTCCTCACCGCAATCACCCTTCGTTTCCGTACTCCCAGCCCGCCCCTCACAACGCCTGCAGCCTCTACCCATCACCCAGTTCCAAGGCCACTTCCATATCTTTTAGGTATTTGTTACAGCAACACCCCACTTCTTGGTATCCCATCTAGGGGCTGGGACTCTCCGTCTTTTCTGCGGCTTGACTGAAGTGCCTGAGCCCTGATCCGTGGAGCTGTCGCGTGGTTGCCAAGGTGACGTGAGGGAGGACAGCCACGGCCCCTCCCGCCCAGGACGGTCTGTCCTTACCTCCCGCTGCCCACCGGGCGCATCAGGGTCGCCCCTCGTGACCCCCAGACACCACCTGCAGACGCACGGTGCCTGCTTCCCCTCCTGTACCCCGTGCGTCTCCCTGCGCCCATCAGCACCCATCCGCTCTGGGGGAGGGATTGTGTCTGCAATGCTTGATGGCTGTCTGTGGCTGCAGTTTCATCATTCAGGGAAACGATGAGTGTGGGTATTAAATAGTAGTGATGGAAAAAGAGAACAAAACCCACGCCAGTATTATTACACGAGGTAGGATGCATTCGAAGGAGATGGTAGACTTACCCATCTGAGTCATACCCAATCTGTCAGATTCCTCAAATTGTGCAGACAGACCAATTCCTCCTCTCATGGGTGTTTGCCACCCTCAGTCAGGCTCCAAGGATTAGGCCCTCCTTGTCACCACTTGGATTTGTGCTTTTCCAGGAGTGAACACCTGAGGCTCCATAGGACCTGGGAATAGGTAGTGAGCAGCACGTCTGGGGGAAGA
This sequence comes from Monodon monoceros, assembly GCF_005190385.1. Taxonomy (NCBI): domain Eukaryota; kingdom Metazoa; phylum Chordata; class Mammalia; order Artiodactyla; family Monodontidae; genus Monodon; species Monodon monoceros. Next base: position 80,832,475 of record NW_021703775.1, read on the forward strand.
TGCAAGCCAAATGTGACGGGTCAGGTCCTAGACTGGAATGGGGCGCTCAGTGCAGCTCGAGGGGATGATGGGGCCTCCGTGGCTGCCAGGAGCGAATGCCGGCTCTGTCCCTCGGCTCAGCTCTGCTGTGCCAGCCAGATGGGGCTGAGGCAGCCCTGAGCCACTAGGCAGAGGTGCCAGGACCCTGTTCCCCTGAAGCTTCTGCCTGGCACTGCTAATTGCCCTTTGTCTAGTTGCTGGTGACTCATGCTGCCCAATGCCGCTTAGATGGACACTGTGATTTACTGTCACCTCAGCTACGGCGGAGCTCAGCTCCTCGGCACAAAAGAACTCCAGGTGAATTCTAACCACATCTGATCCCATCTGTCTGAACAATTTTCCTGCCATTATCTCTGGGGAGCTGCTCACCACAATGGAAAATCTGGATTTCTAGAACCCTGGAGAGAGTGATGTGCTTCAGCTCCCCTCAGACCTTCTCTCAGTGGAGAAAGCTCCCAACACCGGCAGCCCACGGCCAGACCGGCCACATCTTCTCGACTGAGCAGCTGACTGTGTGGGAAGGGCTTGGCGGCTCGGGGGGTGCAGGCCAAGGGCGCTTCCCTTGAAGGGAGCCTCCAGCCTGCCAGCCTCCCATGGGTGGGCTCAGGCTCTCAGCCTCTCGCCTTAAGGACAGAGCAGTTCACGTCCCTGAGGGGACCCAGACCCCTGGACGTGGGGACTTCAGCACCTGCCCCTGCCCTGAGCATCCCTTACCTCACTTACCCGCCTCTCATGTCCCTTGGTGTCCTCGTTGTCACCTGGCCTTGGAGTTTGGCATGTTTGTTCCCCCTCGTGCTCTACCTGGAGAACTGTCTAAAGCCCAGGACTGAAGGAGCGGCCCTGCACCCTGGGGGACCTGGGCGGGGAGCTGCCACAGGGGTTGTGAAGACGGGGAGGAAGAGACCGGTGTGCGGGAGAGACCGGTGTGCGGGAGAGACCGAGGCTCAGAGGGTGGACGACCGGGCCAAGACGGTCCTGGGCCCCAGGCCCAGGGGAGGGTCACCCACCTGGCTCACCCCTGCCACCCTCACACACCTGGGAGCCCAAATCCAGAAGGGCTGCATCGTGTACATCTCCCCAGGCTGACCCTCCCTACCCCAGCCCTAGAGGTAGGACAGACGGGGCTTCTGCCCTAGCCTGCGCAGATGTTGGTCTTTTCTCCGATTGCCTTAGTGCCTCCAGAGGGATTTGCTGTTTAAAAGCACCTATGATTAATCTTCTCATAAAACAACGAATCATCCCACTTTTCTGTTGACAATATCTCAGTTTTCATAGGTGGGGTTTACTCATAGTAGCGTTGCCAGTGGAGAGGAAAAAAAAAGTCCAGGATGCCTAGTTAAATCTGAATTTCAGATAAACAACCAATAATTTTTTAGTATAAGTATGTCCCATCTCCTGCATGGGACACACTGATATTCACATATGACCAGGGGTCCTGTAGTTTATCTGCTACTATGGATTGAATTGTGTCCCCTGCAGATCTACGTGTTGAAGTCCTAAACTCCTGTACCCATGAGTGTGACCTTATTTGGAAATAGGGTCGTTCAGATGATCAAGTTAAAATGGGGTCATCAGGGTGGACCCTAATCCAAGGTGACTGTGTTCTTATAAAGAGGGAAGTTTGGACACATACGCAAACACGAGGAGAAGGCCATGTGAAGATGAAAGCAGAATCCCGGTGATGCTTCTACCAGCCAAGGGATGCCAGACATTGCCAGCAAACCACCAGCAGCTGGGGGAAAGGCCTGTCACAGATTCTCCCTCACGGCCTCAGAAGGAACCAACCCTGATAACACCTTGATCTTGGACTCCCAGCCCTAGAACCATGAGCTGATGAATTTCTGTTGTTGAAGGCATTCAGTTTGTGGTGCTTTGTTATGGCAGCCCTGGTGAACCAAACAGCTGACACAGAGTCACTTGGTTTGAAAAAGTAGGGCTTGGGGGCCGAGAGGGTGGTGCTGGGCCCATCTCCCTCTTCCACCTGGGCCCGGGTCCTCGACAGGGATGGACTGCATGTTCCGGTTGTATTTTCGATCTTTCCCGTGGTCCTCAGGGATAGCGGACAGAAAGATCATGAGTGGCTGATTGAGGCTTGCCTTGTAATTCATGTCAGAAGGTAGGGTCCCTGGGCTAGAGGGGCCCCAAACCTCTCAAAGTGGGGCTCGAGCCAGGCTGCGTGTGTGTATGAGGGGAGCCTTGCGTGGCCCGGTGTGCAGACCTCCGTGGCATCTTGTTTGCTGGTGGAGCACGGTGGCAGCCCCGGGGACCACAGCAAACCCGACATTTGGGGAAGGATGCAGGCAATGCGTCTTTCACGGCCTGGAGAACGCAGTGGCTGAGAAATCAGCGATGCCACAGTATTGCTTCCTGCGGGCTGGGCTTCCTTCCTGTGATCAGCAGATCCCTCCCTGGAAAAAGGCTGCAGACACGTGTATCCTGGACAGCTGGGGTTGAGAGTATTTCCTCTCAATTGTTTGGAGGAACTCTCAGGGGTAAATATGGAAAAAGCCAACAGCCTGGGCAGGCAACCCGCCTGACCCTTGAGGTGTGGCCGGCCCCTGGGAACGTGGCCATGATACTGGGGGTGTCTCACTCCTCCGGGCCTTTTTGTCAGGATGACCTGTAGGGCTGTTGGGCCTGACAGGACAAGGGCAGCATCATTTCAGGGGTGCTTGGGGGCTCCCCACTCCCTGCAGCAATATGGGGGCCTGGGAATCCCAGCAGGGCGTGCCCTGCCCGTCTAGCCCCCCTCAGTGGAGCTGCCCTTGGGGTTTGCACACAGGTTTACGCAGGGGCTGGGGAAAGGATGCTATTGCTAAAGGTGCTCGCAGACCAGCGGCCCCGGGTTCAAGCCCAGCCCTGAGCCTGTCTCTGGCCCCTCATCTGGGGCAGCCCACTCCTTGCCTGCTCTCACTTCTGGGTAGGAGGTCCCTTCCTGCCCACCCACAGGGCACATACTCGTGCCCTGAGTGCCCTGAGGTCTGTGTGCACATCGGGGGTTCCCCTCTCAGTGGCTTTCGTGTCCCCTGGCCTGGCAAGGAACCCACACCTCATTCGCGTTTTAATTTAATCGAATTATTCCTGGGTAGAAATCGTGAGCTGGTTTAAGTTCAAGCTACAGAGAGACTGTCTAAGTCGAAGAAATGAGAACTGCCTTGGAAGGAAATGATGCGTGTCGACGGGTCTGTTCAAACAGAAGAGGGGCAGCCTGTGAGGGGCCTCCAAAGTCAGCACGGGGTTTGAAGTGGGAACAAGTGTCCTCCAGGACTTTCAACCTGAGTGTCTCAGAATCTATATAACTAACTGGAGCAAACAGGTCCAGTGGTCTGCATACTCTAGGTGTGGTGTCGAGAGGCCTGTCCGCCCAACTTCTCCCCGAGGCCACAGCCCTCCAAAGCCCAGCACTTCCTTTATGTTTACTGCATAGTAGTAACAATATCCCCAATACCGTCTCTCCCCATCTTCCAATAGAAATCCCAAATGTTAGCACATGCCCTTCTGGAATAAAGACTGCACTTCCCAGCCTCCCTGGAGCTAGGTGTGACCATGTCACCAGGTTCTAGACAAGGGAAAATGGCAGTGATAAGTGCCACTCTGGGAGCCAATGTTTCTTATGGAGGGAGCATCCTTTCCAATCTCCAGCCTTCTCCACAATGGCTGGAATTTCAGCACAATGGCCAGGTTCCAGCAGCCGTCTTGGGCCATGAGGACAAGGCACACACCCCAGGGCGAGGCACTGAGAGTTGGGAAGAGCCCAGATCCTGGTGATTTTGTGGAGCTCCTGTACCAGCACCAGCAAGGCTATGGGCTGAACTTCTGGAAGATGAAAGGATGAAGCTTTAGATCTTTGCTTCACAGTGCAAAATCAAATGACTAATATATCCAAATGACAGCAATATCCATGACTTTAAATCTCCCTGAAGGGAGACACCAGGGTTTATGTGTCTTTATTCTTTTCACCATCTAGCACATAATAAGTGTTTTAATTTGATTTCATCCAACCTTTTAAAATCGTGTTACTTAAGGAGTAACAAAGTCTATACAGTGACTTCCTGCTGTGCCAATAATACTTCTCTTTTTTCACTCTAAAAACTACCTATTTTAAGTTCCAGACGGGCCCTTTTTGAGGGATGCCAAGCTCACTTTTGACCTAATTTATGTGGATGACAGGTCTGGATGACATCACTTCTTAGCACCAATCTCTCCAGATGGGAAGTTCCCTCCAGAGGCTGCTGAATGAAGCCTTTGGCCCAGGCCATGTGCGGGTCAGCGTCCCAGAGAGGAAGGGCCTCCAGGAAGGAAGTACTGGGGTCAGCTGTTCGAGGCTGGGCAGCTCCTGGCTGGTGGAGCAGGCCTTCTGGTGCGGGGCCTGCAGCGCCCTGGGAACGGGAGCCATCCCGGCAGAAGTGAGCACACGCCGCAAACATAGGAGAATAGCTGGAGCTGGGGAGCCGGGCCAGCCCGACGCCAGCCTTGTTGAGGAAACGTCTGTGTAAGCTTGAAAGAGGACAAAGCATCGGGGCCACGAGGCCAGCTTCCTTTGGGTGGAAAAGCAGAGGCTCTTTTTCTGACACTGACAGTTTCCTCCCAGCTTGGAGTGGGGAGAGGGGAGGAACTTTTATATTCTCCTCTGTACACGCTTGTATTATTTCTAGTTCTTCAAAGCCTATTTACCTACTTCTGTCATTGAAAAAGAAACATTTTAAACAGATTCTTAAGAAAGAAACTGTTATATTCAATATCCTGAGATAAACCATAATGGAAAAGAATATAAAAATGAATGTGTATGTGTATAACTGAGTCACTTTGCTGCACAGCAAAAGTTAGCACAATATTATATATCAACTATACTTCAATAGAAAGAAAGAAAGAAAGAAAAAGGAACCTATTATATTTAGAATGGATAAACAACAAGGTCCTACTGTAGAGCACAGGGAACTATATTCAATATCCTGGGATAAACCATAACGGAAAAGAATATTGAATGTATATATGTGTATAACTGAGTCACTTTGCTCTACAGCAGAAATTAAGACAACATTGTAAATCAAATATACTTCAATATAAACAAACAAATAAATAAATATGAACTCGTTAACAATTAAAGATAAAATCCCAGGAATGTCTTTTGCAGCCTTCTCTGACAATGAGACTTGTTTCCAACCTTGGGGTCAACCAGACAAGGGGTCACTGGTGAGAAAAGCTTTGGGAATTCCACTTGCTATGAGAACTTGGCTTTGGGGGGAAATGTCAGAATGGAAGCCAGTAGCCGCAGGCGCAGACTGGAGGGGCATCGGCATCCCTGTCCTCTGGGCACCAGGGGCTCCTGGGTCCCAACACCTCCCTGTCGTCCCTTGACCCAGAGCCCAGCCTCACACTCAGTTTTGTTTCCAGTTCTTTTCTTCCTGTGAAATAAAGAGCCAGATGGCAGTGGTGGGCACATGGCTTGGGTTGGGGTGAAGCCAGGGGGTCATGACCGTCCACAGTGGAAGGACCCCACGGAATCTCTTTCTTTCCACCCTCAGTTTATTCCTGTAGCCACTAAGTGGGGTTCCCGTCAGAAAAGGCCAATGACGGCAGAGCTTTGGGGTGAGCGTCGTGTTCCCTACCCACCCAGGTTAAGGTGGGTAGGGAAGGCATGCCCCCACCATGGACGGTGTCCAGGTCCCTCAGCCACTGTGGACCTCGCACCTTTAAGAGCTGGATACTGCGGGCGATATGCTTCGCACGTGGGATCAACTGTTGCGCACACTGACCCCAGAAAGCCCGCAGTGTCTGCCCATTTTGTAGATGAAGAAATCGAAGCTGACCAACCAAGGTCCCCCAGCCACTGAGGGGCCCAGCTGGACTGTGAGCTGGGGCCTGTCGGTCTTCAAAGCTGAGCCACGCCTGCTCCAGGCCGGGGCGGTCCTGACCACCGACTGGGCTGGCAGACACAGAAAGTGGCTCCTGAATTGACCTACAGGTGCAAAGGGTACTTAGGACAATGTATCACGGTCCATGCATTTTTGCACTTATCAGGCACCTGCTGTGCAAGCGGGCTGGTGTGGAGCTCATAGGGGTACCAGGGACACACAAGGCCAAGTCTTCCTTCAAGAGCCGCCTGTGAGTCTGGGAAGCAGGGTGCACACAGAGGGGACAGCCCAGCGTGCTGGGTGCAGTTGTAAGTGCTGAGGGACCCCAGGAGAAAGCCTCCTCTGAGGATAAAGGGGTCATTCAGAATGCTTCGTAAAGACAGTTAGGTTGGAGCTCAGCTCCAAGCATGAGCAGGGCTTGAGTTGGTGAGAACAAAGGAAGAACATTCCAGAAGGGAGAAATAGGATGAGCTATGGGTCAGAGACAGACATGTGGAAGGTGTATTGGGGAACAATAGATCAGCCTGGCCGGAACAGCAGAGGTCGTGGCGGGGTCTGGAGGGAGATAAGTTTGGAAGGTACAGTTCTGACACATGGTACAACGTGGATGACCCTGGAAAGTATTATGCTAAGTGAAATAAATAAATAATAATAAAGGACAAACAAACAAATGAGGGCCTTGTCATCTGTCTACTCTGACTAAATCACACTTCTCTTCTAAATCCACCAGTTACAGGGAGTTCCCTGGAGGTCTAGTGGTTAGGACTTTGCTTATTCACTGCACGGGTTCAATCCCTGGTCAGGGAACTAAGGTCCCACAAGCCGTGCAGCCAAAATAAATAAATGAATGAATAAATAAATCCACCAATTACACAAAGATCTTCTTTCTGTCATTAAAATCTGGCTAATAACTTTCCATCTTCCCTGTTGTCTACCTGTTGTTTTTGCAAACTAATCACAGGCTTTTATTATATTTTTAATAAAGGTATTCAAAACCCACCAAGACTTTTTATTGGGATGAATTGGAAACAGAGAATTGTGTTCCCGAGCGTCTTTGCTGTTGTTCCCAAGTTTTTGGGGTGCGCAGATATGGAAGTTTTTTATTGACACCTTGATTACCAGTGGTCCCCCTCAAAAAATCACACGACAATGGGAACATTTTCAAATATATTTTTCAAATGCTCAGTTGCACATACTAAAGCAAGTACTGTCTTAGAATTATCAGAATGTCGTTTTATTTTCTGAAGGGACAGATCATGTGCGGGCGGGTGTCTATGTTTAAAGTATCTGTAGGTGATGGTCACGTGATCAGAGAAAGGCTCCCTGTGTTTGGAGCACTTCTTTTTTGTTTGTTCTCAGCTCAGTGGGTCTTTTAAGTGTTCTGTCACAAGATCACCTTTGAATCTCTGTGGAATGAGAGATTTTCTTCACTCCTATCTTGTTGCAAAGTATTGAAAAGATCCTACTATGTTTAAAAGTGTTGTTTTTATAAAATTAACCACTTCTGGTCACATTGCTCGTTGGCGTCACACTCTTTGCCTTCCTCGGCGATGGAGGCAATGAGTTCCCTCTTTGTAACCTGATTCTGAATCCCTTTTTTTTTTTTTTTTTAATTCCAAGGAAAATGAAGCTCCAGTTGCTCACAGAGGTTTTCAATAACACATTGTTTTGAAGAGGTCACTTAGAGTTGATAAAATACCTTCTTTTGGTGGCTCATGAAAATAATAGTAGTTCTTTGTGCACTTCGATCTTGAAACATAATCTTTTCCAGATACAGTAACAATATCCCTAGTTTTATCCAACTGTATATGGCAAACTTCCCACTGAATAATTTGTTCTAATGAATGTTCAGATTTTCACTTGTGTTTTCTAGGCATTTTCCAACAGTATTTGTTGACAAAGGAATGTGTTTTGGTTTGTGACCCTCTTCTATATCACTGTTTCATCCATTTAAGTGTTTGCACACTGGTAATGCCTCTTAGGCTTTTTCTATTAAAATAAAACTCAAAAGAAGCTTCTAGACACTTTTCACTACAAGAGTGAAAAGAGTTCATTTGCAAGAGTTTGTGAAGAACTGGATTAACTAAAGTTTGTAGAGAAAAGTATTGAGGTGTGTCTTGGGCTCTGGGGGCTTAGTTTTTAAATGTGCTGCTGAGGGACTTCCCTGGTGGCGCAGTGGTTAAGAACCCACCTGCCAATGCAGGGGACACGGGTTCAAGCCCTGGTCCGGGAAGATCCCACAGGCTGCGGAGCAACTGAGCCCGTGCGCCACAACTACTGAGCCTGCGCTCTACAGTCCGCGAGCCACAACTACTGAGCCCGTGCGTCACAACTACTGAGCCTGTGCACTAGAGCCCACGAGCCACAACTACTGAGCCTGTGCGTCACAACTACTGAGCCTGTGCTCCAGAGCCCGCGAGCCACAACTACTAAGCCCATGCGCCTAGAGCCCGTGCTCCGCAACAAGAGAAGCCACCGCAATGAGAAGCCCGCGCACCGCAACGAAGACCCAACGCGGCCATCAATAAATAATAAATAAATAAATGTGCTGCTGACTGAAGTGGCGTGGCACAATGCAATGCATGAACGCGAACTTGGAGGGAGGCTTCCTGTCAGTAAGAGCAATCAGTATAAATCCACATTTCCAATGGTCTTGGTAGCTTTTAGAGAATGGCTGACTTCTTGTCACAGACCACTAGATATGCACTGTTTTTACTAGATGTTTGTGAGCTCAGTACCTATTGTGCAGTGTTTTCTGCCATCGCTGGTGGCACCAAACGCGTGTTGTTTTTCCACACCAATAACTAATTCTCCAATACTCTGGGGGACCAAGAATTCAACCCAATTCTGACATGATCTACCTGGATTTAATGTCAGACCCCACAAGTTAAAGGCTCAGTCCTATATGATGGCCCCCAATTTAATTTAATTTTTTTTTTTTTTTTGGCCGTGCGGCACAGCTTGGGGGACCTTAGTTCCCCGACCAGGGATTGAACCCACGTCCTTGACAGTGAAAGCCCAGAGTCCTAACCACTGGGCCGCCAGGGAATTCCCAGATGGCCCCCATCTCAGATGCCAGCCACACTTGGGATCCCCAGGTGGCCCGTGATTTGACCCCATTGCCTACAAATTCAGGCGTTCCCACAACTCTGCCCCCAGCCCCATCCCCACGCCCACCCCTGCCCCCAATCCTGGTTTGCTAATTCACTAGAATGACTCAGAACTCGGGAAATGCTTTACTGACTGTCTCCATTTATTATAAAAGGTACAAATGAACAGCAAGCATAGGACCAAGTCTGCAATGGCCTGAAGCATAGGCACCTCATCCCCATGGAATTGGGGTGCATCACCCTCTGGCACATGGATGTGTTCACCAAACCCAGTGGTTAGGGGTTTTTAATGGGGTCCCATTACATAGGCACGATTGATTAAATCATTGGCCATTGGTGACTGAACTCAATCTCCAGCCCGCCCCCCTCCCTGGAGGTCAGGGGTTGGCGCTGAAAGTTCCAACTCCCTAATCATGACTTGATCTCTCTGGTGAGCAACCCCCACGCTGAAATTATCTAGCTGGCCCCCCCAAGAGTCATCCCATCGGCATACAAAAGACACTCATCACACAGGAAGCTGCAAGGATTTTAGGAGCTCTATGCCAGGAACTGGGATAGAGACCAAATCTTTATTTTTTTATACCGTATCTATTATCCACTTGGGCCTGTATATTAGGATTATTTCCACTCTTAGGGTTTTTGGGGTATTTTTTTGGTTTTTTGCTGAATATTTCAAAACCACTTCTCCATTTTAACACAGTTACTTTAGCTGATATCAGACGATGTAATCCAACTATCCATAGGAACCCCCTGGGTACAAGTGACCTGCAAATGTCACACAAATCTAAAGAGGGACAAAATGTGGGACACAATGTGGTTGAGAGCTCTCTGTATACTGTGTGCAGGACAACCTTCTGACATACAGGCTACGTGGGACCAGTGTCAAATGGAATAATAAATGTTTGTAAATCTTGCTTTCTTCAGATGACAGAGTCAGTGAAGATTCTCAAGGTTCACCCATTCATCCCACAAACATGTGCTAGGAGCCTCCTGGGTTTCAAATGCCGTGAGGGGGCTGAAGCCATGAGGTTGAATGGCACGGTCCTTGCTTTTGAGAAGTGCACAGTGTAGCCATCGATTCAGAAAGACAGACAGTTGCACTGCCGGGTGTAAGTACCATGGGGTGATGGTGAGTGCTGGGACCAGTACGGGGGCACCTACATCAGTCATGAGGCATAGGAAAAGAGTCGAAGATAAACTTCCAGGAGGAGGTGACGTTCTGGCTGAGTTTCGAAGATTAAAGTAGAGTTATGACCTATGTCGTGACAGTAAGATTCAGGAAACTCCAAGGAAGGCAGTGAAGCCAGAGGGAAGTTGCCTGAGGTTGAGTTGGGCAAAAAAGAGGTCAGCAAGAGCCCTGGGCCAAGGAGTTTAGATCTAACCCAGAAAGTAACGGGGGCCAGTGAAGAGCAGAAGAAGGGATCAAGGTAAGATTCGAGTTTTAGGAAGGTCTTTCTGGCAGCAAGTTGAAGGATGATGCAGAGAGAAGAAGAGACAGGAGTCAGGGACCCAGTGAGAGGGATGTTGTAATTGGGGGGTGGTGTGGAGAGGATGAGGCCTCAGGAAGGGGAGCTCCCAGGGGTCAGCAAACTCAAGGTTAAGGGCCCCATCCTCCCCGAGACAGACCTCATTTTAGACCAACTGCATGCTCAGACCAGCTGGCTACAAATCCAGGGGTTCCCGTAGACTCCCTCAGGTCTGATAATTCCCTAAAGTGACTGGGAGAACTCAGGAAAGTGCTAGACTCAATGGTTACACTTTTATTACAGCAAGATAATGAATTAGAACCGCCCAGAGGACCTCAGCCTGTGTAGGGTGAGGTCAGGAGCGTTCTAGAGCTTCCATAATCTTCAGGGTCATGGTGTGCCTCCAGCAGCAAAGTACAACTGTCAGAGCGTTTGCCAAGCAAGGACGCTCACCTGAGCGTCAGTGTCAGCACTTTTGGGGGGCATCCCAGTACGTAGGCATGATGGATTGACTCACAGCCGGTGTGGTTGACCTCAGTCTCTGCTCCGTCCCCGCCCCCCAGGTCCGGTCTGATATCTTGTGGCTCAAGCCACAACCCCCTAGTCACACGGTTGGTCTCCCTGGTGTGACCAGCCCCTATCCTGAGCCGTCGGTTAGCATAAACCGTCAGGTGTGGTCTGGGGGCCCACTGTGAATAACAAGACACCTCACCATGTGGGAAATCCCACGGATTTAGATGCTCTTCCAAGGAGCGGACACAGGCCAGTCGGAGTGTCTACTGCACAGGACCCGGTGGGAATGTGAGGCATACAGGAAATGCTGGAAAGGGAGGGCTTCGGAGTGATGGTGGTGGGATGGACTGCTGGAGGGGCCTCAGTGGGGGGAGACAGGGAAGGGCTTGGGAAGCAGAATCTGTTTTTCTTGGCCCATCACTGGCTGTGGGCTGGTGTCTCCGAGCCAGCGCCACCTTGCAGAGCTGCGGGGAGGGGGTGGGGAGGGGGGAGAGTGGGAGAGAATTCTGAGCCCTGTCCTCGAGGTAACCTCCCCCATCCCCGCCACCTGCGCTGAGGGCCCCCAGCCCCTCCTTCCAGGCCAGAGGCCTGGGGTGACTGTGAGACTTCCCGTGCTAGAAGAGTCCTGGGCAAACCAGGACAGCTTGGCCCCTGCACGAGCAGCAACTCACTCCTGAGAAATGAAGGAAGGAGGCCGCTCCCATTCTGGACATCACCATCCCCAGCTCCAGCTTGCCCACACAGCCTCTCTGCTCCAAACATGCTACTCGAGCTAGAATAACCTTCACCAGGCCAAGAAAGAAAGGTTTTCCAGACACAAGATCAAAGCGAAAAGCCAAAAGAATATTAGGTTCCAAGGCAAGGAATTTCCAAACAACTGGGCTCAATTGATTTTGCATCTCACAGGTCTTGGTAGGAGAACGCCCTTTCTTTTCTTGCTGGACCACCAGTCGTGACAGAGCTAAGCAAACAGCAGGAAACAGCAGCTAGCAAGCGAGGCTTGGTTAAAGAACCACCACTGGGGCCTGACTGGGGCAGCACGGGGAAAGCTGGCTGCATCTTTTATAGCTGAGGAGCAGTCAGACAGGAGGCACGTGTCAAGCCCCAGGGCCGAGAGATGCCAAATCTGAAACGGCAGCCCAAGAAGTTGATGACGGGACTGGAGGGTATGCTGGGAGGCCTGGCCGCTGCAGCTCAGCTGGGCTCAGCCAGCGCCTGGTCTGGGAGCTTGCCAGCTTCCCACGTGGGGAAGAGCACCTGGGAAAGGCAAGACCTCCTGTCTGTGATCTGGGCCAGGGCAGGTGGCGCTGCCTGTGCTCAGGAGATGCCATCATCGTCATACTTCCCTCTGGGTGCTGGATGGTGGTTTCTCCATCACCAGGTGGCTCACAGCCTTCAATTGAGGTTCAAGGTCCAGGAAGGCTGTTCCAGGTATCAGATCCAGGACCCAGGTCTCACTCATAGCATCCCCTGCACGTCTGCCAGGCATCCCCACCTCTGGTGCGAAGCCCTTGCAGCTTTGAGCCCTGCAGCCCCTTGCACCCCAGCCCGGCTCCGGCCACCGGCCTCGGCTCCGTCCTCCAGGGCTGCTCGGAGGAAGCCGGTCCTTCTTTTCTCTGCCGGGCGCTGCACGTATATGAACACGGCCTTCCCCTCGTGAGTCTTCCCTGTGTTCCCAGTTGACAGGCCTGGCCCTGCGAGGGGTCCGCCTTTGACCAGGCCCCTCGCCACAGTGCTCAGGCCCAGCTGCAGAGTCTGCAGAAAAATGTCATAATTTCATAATTTAGGAAAAACTCATTCTCCCCTCTGGACACCAGTTGTGAGTCCAGGTGTCACTTGTGCTTCTGACCGACCGGCTGTGAAGGGGAGTTTCCCACGACCCCCTCCTCTGATTAATTTGCGAGAGTGGCTCACAGAACTCAGGAAGACAATTTCCTTGATGTTTACTGGTTTACATCAGTAACCAGCATGGAAGACATGCGTGCGGCGACGTGTGTGGGAAGGGGCGTGGAGCTGCCCTGCCCCCCCAGTACCCACGCACGTCCACCAGACTGGACGCTCTCTGAACCCTGTACTTTTGAGATCTTTATGGAGATTTTATCATGCAGACATGATTGATCGTTAACACCATCTTCCCTCTCCCCTCTCTGGGAAACGGGGGGGCGGTGAGGGGTGGAGGGAGGCGGGGATGAAAATTCCAAGCTTCTCATTGTGGCTTGGCCTTTCTGGTGACCAGCCGCCACCCAGGAGCTGTCCAGAGTCACCTCATTAGAACAAAACACACCTGCTATCACCCAGGAAATTCCGAGGGATTTAAGAACTCGTGCCAGGAACCGGGATCAAAGGCCAAATATTAGAGCAAAAGACTCTTCTAGAGCTCTTATCACAAAGGTCTCGGGAGCTGTGTGCCAGGAACCAGGGCAGAGACCAGACTAGCTCACACCAGTGCAAAAAAGTTAAGAGGTAGGGCCCTTATTCAGAAATTATTACGAATTTCCGGAACGGAGCGTTAAACCAGAGCAGGGTCCTGTGTGACTGCAGGGTCGCACGGCTCCCGACATGGCCACTCCCTCTTGGATGCCCCCTGGCGTGTCCATGGCCTGCTTGGGGAGTGAGGTTGTGCTCATTTGGCCGGTCTGGGTGGGCACTGGACCTGGTCGGGCCTCACTCCCTTGCCCAGTGTTGCAGCCTGTAGTCAGAGAACCGACCTCTGTCCTCTGAAGCCCTGCAGGGCAGGTTGACTGTCCACTATACCTCCCATTCTGTTCCTGAGACCGCTGCTCACCTCGTCATCCATCCTTGGTATGAACAGGTTCTTTCTGACCTTCTTGGGAGAGCAGAGCCTGAACTTTCATCCCCTGCCCGGGAGAGAAGCAGAGGTGGCCTGCAGAAACGCCACTCAGTTGCCCCAGACAGAAGTACACCTGGCGACTCGGGTCTGTTCAGAGCTCCTGCCATGTGCCCAGGAGACCAGACGTACCAGCAGGACCACCAGGGCCTGGGACATTTGCGAAGGAGGTGTGGATGTTGGAAAACACTTGGGTTGGCCTGGAGGGAGGGATGGACTACAGGGACGCAGCCATGAAGCCTTGCTCGGCCCCCAGAGGACCTGGACTGTGGCCTCTGAATATGTTGTCATCTGGCTTCCTGCCAGGTCCTTCTCTTTCCCCAATCTCCTATCCTGGTTTTACTTCTTAGTCCCCAAACATCCTTTTTTTTATTTTATTTTATTATTTATTTATTTTTTTGGCTGCGTTCGGTCTTCGTTGCTGCGCGCGGGCTTCTTATCGCGGTGGCTTCTCTTGTTGCGGAGCACCGGCTCTAGGCACGTGGGCTTCAGTAGTTGTGGCACGCAGGCTCAGTAGTTGTGGCTTGTGGGCTGTAGAGCGCAGGCTCAGTAGTTGTGGCGCACGGGCTTAGTTGTTCCGCAGCCTGTGGAGTCTTCCCGGACCGGGGCTCGAACCCATGTCCCCTGCATTTGCAGGCAGATTCTTAATCACTGCACCACCAGGGAAGCCCTATCCCCAAACATACTTTTCCCATCAGGTCTACACAACTCAGAGCATGAAATCTGCCTCCTGGGGGCAGATGGGTGTCCTTCCACCCCTCAGGGCCTTTATGCACAAAGAAAACTGACCACACATTTTTGTTTGTTTGTTTGTTTGTTTAACATGTAAGGAGTTGGTTTACTAATGGGGTCTCCGTGGAGTTTCCTAGGTCCTTCCCTTGCTCGCTCATTAGCAGGCAGCCTGGGGAGGGGGCCCGGAAGCAGGAGAAGGGGGCTGGAGGCTGCCCGGAGAGGCCCTGGCTGTGCCACGTGGGCAAAGCTCTGTCTCTTGCATGGACACGCTCTGTGGACCTTGCACACACACACCGATGGAAGCACTGCTGGGAATCGTTTTCTCATCGTGCCGCTTCCAGAGGATTGCCCTCATACCGTCGGGCCCCCAGGTTCGGATCCTACTCAGCACAACTGCCTGTGTACCTCACCAGACTCGTTTTGGGTATTTGCACATTAGAGGCGCCTTCTGCAAAGAGTGGAGACTCCTGGGGCTGCAGCTACTCAGGAGAACTGACTGATGGTGCTACAGGCAGCTCTAACTCAGCTCTAAGCCAATCAGAGAAGGGCAGCAGCCTTGGAGCCAGCGCCACTCTGGG
This sequence comes from Monodon monoceros, assembly GCF_005190385.1. Taxonomy (NCBI): domain Eukaryota; kingdom Metazoa; phylum Chordata; class Mammalia; order Artiodactyla; family Monodontidae; genus Monodon; species Monodon monoceros. Next base: position 80,847,616 of record NW_021703775.1, read on the forward strand.
GCTGCTCACTTGGGGATGCGTTTTCTGCGTTGAGTGTTTGCGAGGCGTCGTACACCCCCTGTCTTGTCTGCTCTTTGCAGTAAGCCTCTGAGCTAGAGATTATTGTCCCCGTTCTACTGACAAGGAGGTGAAGGCTCAGAGGGGATGGGGGACTTTCTAAAGTCCCATAATGACTGAGCTTAAAGCCAGGGGTTGAACCGATTGGTCTTAGACCGAAATCCAGAGCCAGAGCAGATAGAGGTGTCTCGTGTTTGCCCCCAGGGCTCGGCTGGGCCCAAGTTCTGGCCTTTGTCTGCGTTGTTGAGAAGGGCTTTGGAGAAAGGAAGCTGGTGGCCGCCTCATCGTCCCCATCGCCATTCCTTCCTGTGAAAGACGTTTTCACACCCATGACCTCATCGTACCCCCGAAACCTAGGGCGTGTCGGTTCCACATATCAGGGGCAGAAAGTGAGACGTCACATTGTGGCCCTAAAGAGATCAGGTGAGTTTACGGTGCAATAGGTGGCAACACCCAAAGCCCTAGGAGGGATGTCACAAGTGTCACCCTCTGAACAGTTGCAGACCAAACTTTTAGGGATAGAAGTTCTTGCACTGTTGGTGGGAGAGTAAATTGATACAGCCACTATGGAGAACAGTAGGTGGGTTCCTTAAAAAACTAATAACAGAACTACCATATGACCCAGCAATCCCACTACTGGGCATATACCCTGAGAAAACCACAATTCAAAAAGAGTCATGTACCAAAATGTTCATCGCAGCTCTATTTACAATAGCCAGGACATGGAAGCAACCTAAGTGTCCATCATCGGATGAATGGATAGAGAAGATGTGGCACATATATACACTGGAATATTACTCAGCCATAAAAAGAAACGAAATTGAGTTATTTGTAGTGAGGTGGATGGACCTAGAGTCTGTCATACAGAGTGAAGTAAGTCAGAAGGAGAGAGACAAATACCGTATGCTAACACATATATATGGAATTTAAGAAAAAAATAAAATGTCATGAAGAACCTAGGGGTAAGACAGGAAAAAAGACACAGACATACTAGAGAATGGACTTGAGGATATGGGGAGGGGGAAGGGTAAGCTGTGACAAAGTGAGAGAGAGGCATGGACATATATACACTACCAAACGTAAGGTAGATAGCTAGTGGGAAGCAGCCACATAGCACAGGGAGATCAGCTCAGGGCTTTGTGACCGCCTAGAGGGGTGGGATAGGGAGGCTGGCAGGGAGGCTCAAGAGGGAGGGGATATGGGGATGTATGTATGCATGTGGCTGATTCACTTTGTTGTACAGCAGAAACTAACACAGCATTGTGAAGCAATTAGACTCCAATAAAGATCTATAAAAAAAAAATAGAAGGCATGGTGCTTAAAGGAAATTAAGGCCAATTTGAACCCTGTACCAGGCCAAAATAGTCCCCAAGGATGAGGGTCCACTCAAGCCACTTGCAGATAAAAACTGAGAGCAGGTGTTACAAAGAGCCCTTCACTAAAACATGTACGTCAGGGGGCTTCCCTGGTGGCGCAGTGGTTGAGAGTCCACCTGCCGATGCAGGGGACACGGGTTCATGCCCCGGTTCGGGAGGAACCTGCATGCTGTGGAGCGGCTGGGCCCGTGAGCCATGGCCGCTGAGCCTGCGCGTCCGGAGTCTGTGCTCCGCAACGGGAGAGGCCACAGCAGTGAGAGGCCCGCGTACTGCAAAAAAAAAGAAAAAATAAGAGAGATAGATACCATGTGATTTTCTACCTTAAAAAAACAACATAGAGCCGTCATGTGACCTCTCTCTCCACAAATGCTGCTTTCTGAGCCCACGGCGGGGCTCATGCCCTTCTGCTCATTTGTCTAAAGTGCCTTTTGCCCATTTCATCCCCATTTTATCCCTGCATCAGAGGCCATAGCAGAAGCACCAGGAGCGGTTCCTGGGGCCGGGCATCATAGGAGGAGGGCTGCGAGGGGCCGCCCAGCTGTGCCCCCAGAGAAGGACGTCTTTCTTCACTGGGTGCGAAGGTGTCCTCCACTCACTGAGCCGATCAGAGGGGGCCCCGCCCCAGGAGCGGCTTCTCCTCATTTCCAGACCGGGTGGCCGCCTGAGCCGCACTCGAGGTCCTCTGTGACCTGTTCCCTCCCCGGATCCACTCCCGCCAGACCACCGTACCCATCCTCTCCAGCTTCCCTGCCTCCGGGGGCCCAGGGGAGAGCCTGGCCCACCCATACACCAATGGCAGGGCGTGAGGAGACCCAGTGGGGGAGGGAGCTGGCAGGGAAACAGTTCTTCTGATTAGAGGGAGGCCAGTGGTCACCCCAGAGCAAACCTGCCCAGTGGATCTGTTTCTGAGTCCAGAGATTCTGAATCTAGCCTCTAGCCTGAGTCCACACTGTCCCAGCTGGAAGAACCTAGGAGGTATAGCCCTGCGCTCCCATTGCACAGGTGGGGACCCTGAGGCCCGGAGCTGGGACCTGAACCCAGCCCACCTTCTCGGCCTCGCTCAACTTCCTGGGCAGTTCTACCTCCCACCCCCTGGGGTTTCAGGCTACCCAGCAGAGCCTGTATCCTTCCCTACAGGTCTACCCCAGGCCCTGTGCAAAAAATAAATCAGAAGCCCCCCACCCAAGGGAGAGAGCAGAGCACAGCTCTTGGCAGGGAGCTCTCGAAAAATGGAGAATTCACTCACGGCAACGTTGAACTCGCTAAACGTCTGATTGGAGACTTCAGTTGGCTTATGGACAGCACAGCCCGAAGTGCAGGGCCCTCTTGTGAGAACCTGGCAGCAAGAGGTTCTCCCTGCCATGGCCTCCCGTGACCCGGAGCCGCTGTGTTCATCTTCCAACTGGCAGGAGGTGTAGTTGGGTCCCCAGGGGTTTGTCCCAAACTCCAAATTCAGTCCGGGGCAAAGAAGTGCCAGTCTCCCCCTCCTCTGCCTGCCCCTGCCTGCCCTGCTTGGCCATCTCCTGGATACCATTCCCGGAGCACCAATATAAGTTTATAATTCAATTGCTTTCTATGATTATGAGAGTAACCCGTGCTCGTGAGAAACTTGGAAAATAGAGAAAGTGGATGAAGAAGACAAAAATCACTGATAATCGCGCATCTGAGCAGTCACAGTAGGTGTTTGTGGTCTTTCTTCTAGGCCCTTTTCAGTGTATAAAGATAACTATAGGGCTTCCCTGGTGGCTCACTGGTTGAGAGTCCACCTGCCAATGCAGGGGACGCGGGTTCGTGCCCCGGTCCGGGAAGATCCCACATTGCCTACTGTTTTGTACGCTGGGGGTGAGCTTTGTAACTGAATATAATATTCTGTGGATTTTCCCACATCAATAAACATTATCTAAAAGCAAAATTCACTTTTTTTTAAGCCTAAACTTTTGGAGAGGTTATGATACCCGTGGTGCATGGCACATGGTAAATTCCTACTGCCAAATAAATATCTACATAAAAATGCCACTTTGTCCCTGCATTGCACAACTTCCACCTCTGAGCTGGCTGGTCTCAGGCTCTGGCTCGAGCCAAGGAAGTCAGACACGAGAGATTTGGAGGCACCCGTGTAACGAGGGGAGCTGCAGGCACTGATGTTAGAAGTACATGTGCGTTATCCCATCAGCTCACATGGCCAACCTGTCAAACGGGGCAACGGGTCAGAGATGGCCTATTTTACCCCAGTGCTCCTCCCGCTTCTTCCTTAGCAAAAGGATCCTAATTTTATCTGGACACGTGGCTGCTGCAATAAAGACTACATTCCTCAGAATTCCTTGTTGCCGAGTGGGGCATGTGACAAATTCTGTCCGAACGTACGTAAGCTAAAGTGTTGTGTGTGGCTTCTTGGAAGTGTTCTTTAAAGAACGTCAGAGAACCCCACCGTGCTCCTTACTCCTTCCTGCTAACTGAAAACAGGGCATGATGGCTGGAGCTTGGCAGCCATATTGGGCCCCAAGGCAAAAGCTTCATTCAGCGGGTGGCAGAACACTAAGAGAGAAGGGGCCTGGGTCCCAGAAGATTATGAAATTACCGTGTCAGCCTGGGTCTACTTACCTGTAGAATTTTAGATGAGAGAGAAATAAATTTCTATCTTGTTAAAAAAACAAAATAGTGTGGCTGGACTTTTGGAGCCCTGGGCTCTCTCCATAGATAACTCCCTACTATTAGGGAATGTTGTTAACATTTATTGAGTGTACCACTTGCCAGGCATATTATATACTTTCTTCAATTAAATTTAATGTAATTTAGCTTAATTTAATTTTCCCAACAAACCTGCAGTGTTAGTATTATTATCACCATTCTATAGACACAGAAACTAAGGCTCAGAGAAGCTGAGGAACTTGTCTAAATCACACAGACAATGATGGAGTCCGATTTCCCAATTTCTGTTCTTCTCACTTTCCGTTACTGCCTCCCAGATTCTTCTGGATTCATTTGATTTTGCTTCTGAAAAGAAGAGCTCCTACCTGAGAAAGTCAAGTTCACTAAGGGTGGCTTTTTCTCGTTTTCTTCCAGCCTCACTATTTTTTTTTTCTTTAACATCTCTATTGGAGTCTAATTGCTTCACAACGTTGTGTTAGTTTCTCTTGTACAACAAAGTGAATCAGCCACATGCATACATACATCCCCATATCCCCTCCCTCTTGCGTCTCCCTCCCACCCTCCCTGTCCCACCCCTCTAGATGGACACAAAGTACCGAGCTGATCTCCCTGTGCTATGCGCCTGCTTCCCACTAGCTATTTTACATTTGGTAGTTTATATATGTCAGTGCTATTCTCTCACTTCGTCCCAGCTTACCCATTTGAGATGAAGTTCCAGAAACCGATCTGTTTCTCAGGGGTTTGAAGGAAAACTTAAACCATGTTTTAATATTGGTAAATTATTCTTTTTCTCTACTTAACGAAAAAAATAAAAAAGTCCGTCATCAGCTATAATAAATCCAACTCAGTTACCCTTATTATAGCGATTACTGTTCATGCCACTCTAATTGGCTTCTCTCTGTTTTCATTAAGAACCCGCATCTTCAAAGGTTTATAACTCAGACTCATTTTTACTTGGAGCTGAAATTTGGCTTTGACGGCCAGATTGGGAACCCAGGCGCCGGAGGTGCTGCCACAGAAGGAAGGAAGCCCAGCCTCTGAGCCGGCCCTCTGTGCCTCGGAGGGTGCCAGCAGGTCTGCCCGGACAGCCGGTCACTCTGCACACTTGTCTCCACACGGATCTGAGTCTCGTTGGGACAGGCCCCTGGGCTTGTCAGACGGCAGTGTGGCCACGGCCTGGCCAGGCTCCCGCTAGGGTTCTGACAGCCCATCTCCCTATGAAACAGCCCCTCCCCAGGGACCCACCCGGTGTGGTGGAAGCAGGCGGGACGGGGAATCAGAAAACCTGGGTTGTGGTCCTCAATCGGCCCTGCTCGTGGGCGCCTAGTGCTTGGCCTTTCGGATACCTCAGTTTCCCCATCTTCAAAGTGGAAAATAGTTGTCGTGAGGCTCAAATGAGATCAAACGTGCAAAGCACTTAGGAAAAGTGCTGTGAGTCTCTATGATGGACCCTAGGGCACCAGTTTTTCTCTCTTTCATCTGGGAAGCTAGGACAGGCCAGCTTTCTGGGCCCACAGAGACACAAACTCAAGTCAGTTCTGCCAGGGCAGGTGTCAGGCCATTGAGAGAGGCAGCCTGCCCCTCAAGTGTACGGACTCCCGGGCAGCCGAGGGGCTCCTGCAGGGCAGAGAGGCGGGGTGCTCCTCTTGGAATGCCCTGAGTTCGAATCCCGCCGCTCCATTTATTCTGGGCAAGTCACTCGTCTTCTCCGAGACCCCGTTTTCGCTTGTAGAAACGGCACATAACAATTTTCACTTGTTTAGAATGCAGGCTGGCACAGGCTGGTTCTCCCTGCAGCAGACCTATAGCTATTACCAGCGGGTAACCTTGCAGGATTCAGAAAAGCTGGTGAGCGGAGAAGGAATCAGCCCTCCGGTGCCTTGATCGTAGCCCCAGAGCTTGCCTTGGACCTCTGGCCTCCAGAACTGTGAGGACAACCTGGCCTGTTATAAGCCGCTAAGTCTGTTGTCATTTGTTATGGCAGCAACAGCAAACTAATCCAGAGGTGAAGCGGACACACCTAGGACCACACAGCCAGTCAGCTGGGATGGGGACCTGACCCCGGGTCACTGTGACCCCTGTTCTGGGGTCCCGCCCTCTGCCACCACGACCAAGGAGCTACTACAGAGCCCACAAGTTGCGGCCCCCTCCCCCAGCAGGCTGGACTCAGCACGCGAGGTTACCTGCACCTGGCAGGATGGGCCAGTGTGAGGTGGGCCTAACGATGCCCGTGAGGGTCTACCCCTTCCAGTTTGGTGCCTTTGACCTCAGCAACGACCCCAGCGTCTGCGGCGCCGCCTGGGCCTCCTTGCCTCTGACTGGCCTGGAGGCCAGTCAGATCCTCTGTGGAGCCATCCTGGACCCCCAAGTCTCCTCTCCCCACCTCTCCCTGCATGGTTGCCTCCCCTCCCCCTGCCAACTCCCTCTGCTCTCCCCCTGCCCGCCGGTGTGGCCGGAAGCCCCTTCCTGGCTTATCTGGCCTCCCCAGGGGCCGTGCTTCACTCTGGGGGAGATGCCTGCCTCCCACATCCCTACCCCTCATCTCTTCCGGACCCTCAACCCCTCCAGAGCACTGACTCCCAACCGCTCATTCAATTGTTCACCGGTTCTTCATTCAACAAATATCACCTGAGCGCCCATAGGTGCTAGACAGCATCCGGGTGCTGGGGATACATCTGTGAACAAAACAGCGAAAGATCCCTCCCTGGGGGGGTCCCACTCCAGCGGGGGCGGACCCACAAAAATACTAAGTAAGTGCTGTGGAGGAGAGAGGGGCCAAAGCAGGTGGGAGGGCTAGAGGCTGCTGGGGAGAGGGGACGGCACCAATAAACGGGGGTCCGGGCTGAGCCGGGCTGGGGGCTGGAGGAGCAAGCCTAGTGGGTATCTGGGGATGGTGGTGTCAGAGGAACACCAAGCAAATGTCCGAAGTCTGCCCATGTGTGTGAAGGACAGAAGCGGGCAGGTGAGGCCAGATCTGCGGAGCCATCTGGGCGCTCAGGGGACCTGCAAGTTACAGGCCCGCTGTGTGGTCCCCGGCTGCCGCTGAAGTGACGCTGACCCACGTGGAAAACAGACGGGAGGTCCCTTCTCCCCTTCTCCCATCTTCCAGCCTCCCAGGGGCAGAGGCAGCCACAAGGGGTGTGGGCATGGCGGTTGGCAGGGTCCCCACTCCAGCACCATTAGAGCCGGGGGCGGGAGGGTGGGCTTGGAGCTGAGACAACGGATAAAGCCCTGACTCAGCGGCTGGCCTCTTTCCACGCCCGCGATAGTAACGGCTGACGCTGGAGGGGCACTGCTTAGAGAGGGCCCGTGCCATGCAGCAGCCCTCACAGCATCGCCTTGAGAGGGGTTATGCTCTCTGTCAATGAGGAAAAAAGGTAACTTGCCCAGGATCACAGAGCAGGTAAGTAGAAGAACTGGGACCCAAGGCCAAGGACGCAGGATGGCGCTCTCGTGCTCTGGGCTGGGCCGTTATTTTTTTTTTTTTTCTGGATCTCTGTGTCATGTTTGACTGTGTGGACCGCACTCTTCTGAAAGGAGAGCTTGCCCGTCCTCCTCCTGCCCCTTGGGCTGTTCCAGCTTTTTCTTCCTTAGCTCCTTGGCCGCTTCAGTGTCTGGCTCTGGGGCTCTGTCTTCAGCCCACAGCTCCCCCTGAACTCTGCTCGGGCTCTGGAGGCCTCGCCTGCCTGCCCATGACTCCTGAAGCCCCATGTCCAGATGCCCCTCAGCGGCCCACCATGGTGTCCCATCCGCACCACAGGCTCGCCGCGTCCAGGACTGGCTCCTGACATCCCCCCCGCCCTCCGCCTTGAGACCGCCTGAGCCAGGGATCTGGGGGTCTCCTTGCCCCCATCTCTCACATGCAACACGCAGGCCATCACCTGCCCCTCCCAATTTTGCCTCCTAAATTTGGGGGATCTCTTCCGCTCCTCCTATGCAGGTAATTACAGCAGCTTCTACTGTGGTCCCTGCCCCCATCCTGCCTCCATGCCCCTGCCCAGCTGGCCCGTTCGCAGCGCCCATGCATCAGACCCTGCTGGAATGGCCTCCTCACGCCCAGCTCCCAGCACCACCCAGACAAGCCCCCTGATCCCTCCAGGGTGAGCACGGCTGCCTGACAGGGCCGCTGCACTTCCCCAGCCTCAGCCCTGGCCTCCCTCCAACAACAAAAAATTGCTCCTGGCTGCCTGCCCTGTCACTTTGTTCTCACACCTGCTCCTTTGTTCAAGCAGCCCCTCAGCAACACGTCCTTCACCTCCTGCTTCCGTTTGGCTGACACCTACTCAGCCTTTAGGACTTGGACCAGGAGTGCCTCTCTATCAGGGCCTCGCTGACCCTCCTGCTTCCCAGGTGCCTCCAGGTGTGTCCTTTCAACAGGACAGAGTGCGGGGGAGCCTCAACCAGGTGTTCATGGCTCTGCACGGCAGGGGCTGGCAGGTCTTGCTCTCCCCCAGTTCCACTGGGCACCATTCAGGGCCAAGCATTGTGTGGTGTCGGGTTCCAAAGCTCACAGGGAGACAGACGCGCCAAAATGATCCCAAAGGCTGCGGTAACCCCGGGAATCCTGGGACTCCTAGCAGGTCTCCTTGCCTCCGGTCTCCTCCCTCTCCAGTCCTTCCTTCCCTGGGCCAGTTCTTTCCAAAGTCCTTTAGATGGTGTGACTCCCCTGATCCAATGAGCGGACCAGCTCAAACGAATGGTCCACTGTGCTCCAGGCACAAAGCCCGAGGCTTAGCTTTCAGGGCCCCTTATCATCTGGCTGCCGTCCTGTGTCCCAGCCTTGCTCCCTCACTCCCTGCCGTTGCTCTGTGGGCTGTTTCTCATGCCAGGAATACCCTGCCTCACTCCTCTGTCCACTGGGCATTCCTACAGGGCACCCCGGCCCTGGGGTAGGCGGTGAGGCTAAAATGATGACCAAAGCATGGCCCTGCCCTGGGGACTCAGAATCCAGGACCACATGCTCTCCATTGTATTGTCTGTCTTTATTCAATGAATAAATGAGTGAATCAATTAATAAGGTAAGCAGATGACTGAATTCAAATAAAGTGTTCTGGGAGAACAGGTAGGAAGACATTAAGGGGTATATAAGTAATGTGCTTTGAGGCATTCCCATAGGGAGGGGGGCAACAATGTAATTTCTGCTCAAAGGAAGGTGTGAAGGCAGGTTGCTACGGACTCAGTGTTGTGTCACCTCCTCACCCACATTCCTATGTTGAAGCTCTACCAACCACCACCTCCGCCCCCTACCATGTGATGGTATTTGGAGGTGGGGCCTTTGGGAATAATTAGGTTTAGATGATGCCATGAGGGTGGAGCCCCCATGATGGGAAGAGGGACCATCGTTCTGCCTCTACCCTGTGAAGACAGAAGGAAGTTGGCCATCTACAAGCCAGGAAGTGGGCCCCTCACCAGGGCTTGAATTGGCCAGCACCGTGATCTTAAGAATTCCAGCCTCCAGAACTGTGGGAAGTAAGTGTGTGTTGCTCAAGCCACCCGTCTGGTGTATTTTGTTATAACAGCCCATGCAGACTAATACACAGGTGAAATACCACAATCACACCTGCAGTGAATTCTCCTGCTAACAGACAGTAGCCCTACATGAAGCACACCTGCATTGGGTGGACAGTGTGCCCTCAGATATGCCTGGGAATGTGCCCATGATGGATGCTCAGGGCCCCGGAGCTTACCATATAGAAAGACATCCGTGCCCTGGGACCATAGAGTGACCTTTCAAGGCTCCACGCCCTTTGATGAAGCCGTCACACGGGCTCCCAGCTCCCTCCTCCCTCCTCGTTGACCTGATGCAGCTTTGACCATGAGCAAACACATCCCAAGTTTAACTCAAGTCTCCATGTATTCTGTCTATTGAAGGACTTTCATCTTTTGTATTTTGAGAACAAAAATGTACATTACGGAGAATTTGGAAATTACAGAAAGATACAAAAATATTAGAATCACTTGTAGCCACACCATTCAGAATTAATTAAGGTTAACATTTTGCTGTATTTCTTTCCATTTTGCTCCCAGTATTTTCCTATGGGCATTTCCCCCCAAATTGTTTCACATTATAGATATAATTTCATGCCCCTTCATTGACTGGCGTGATTCTTTTTTTTAATAAAGTTCTTTATTTATTTATTTATGGCTGCGTTGGGTCTTTGTTGCGGTGTATGGGTTTCTCATTGCAGTGGCTTCTCCTTGTTGTGGAGCATGGGCTCTAGGCACGCAGATTTCAGTAGTTGCGGCACGTGGGCTCTGTAGCTGTGGCTCGCGGGCTCTAGAGCGCAGGCTCAGTAGTTGTGGTGCATGGGCTTAGCTGCTCCGTGACATGTGGGATCTTCCCGGACCAGGGCTGGAACCCATGTCCCCTGCATTGGCAGGCGGATTCTTTTCCACTGTGCCACCAGGGAAGTCCTGGTGTGATTGTTTAGCTTAACATTATACCATGAGTATCTTCAACGTGTCAGTAACTATTTTTCCATTTGTGGATTTTGATTTTTCATTCACTCAGCAAATGCAGATTCCGGGCCAGCTGTGCATGTGCTGGACACTGATAACACAGAAGCCATAAAACAGATGTGGTTCCTGCCCCTGAGCAGGTTCCCATCCAGTGGGAAAGCCGAGTGGTAAATAGTCATTTGAAGGGTGACAAGCATTATGAAGGAGAAGTATGATTGCTCTGGGTGACAACGAGAGGAGCGCCCACCTGGTCAGGAGATTCTGTCAGGAACTGGTGTTGAAACTAAGATCTGAAGGCTGTGGGGGAGTATTTAAATCAGGGTGTGGCTGGGAGGTAACATTTTAGGCAGGTAGCTCAAGGTCTGGGAAGTGCGTGGCATACAGGAGGAATGAGAAGAAAAGCGTGTGGCCAGCATGGAGAAGGCCAGCCCCCTCCTCCCTAAAACATCCTCACAGGGATGGGTTTCTGCTCATCCACACACCCTGCCACCCCCCACCCCAACTCACCAACTTTGGGAGGTACTGACTGTCACTCACCAGGCCCCCAGGACTGAAGACCAGAGATGTTTTGTCCATGTTGGGATGTGGAAACGGGGTTGGGGGGTGGATTGTTACGCAATCGCCAGTGGGTTCCCAGATTGAGGTCTCCAAGGACAGGCCCAGCTATAAATCCTGTAAAAGACAGGTACTGTATCTACCCAGCAGGGGAAGACAACCACTGATGCCCATCAGGCTTCATCTTCAAAGGGCTACGCACCCAGGATGAGTGTGACCAGAAGCAAACTTCCCTTCTTCTCCCACTTTAGAGACTACAAGGACCAGTTTCTTGACACTGAGGAGGTCAGGGGAGAAGTTCATCTCTGGGAAGTTGTAACCACATGCTAACCCTTGTGTGGACTGGTAGCCTACATTCACATCATCTGAAGGGGCCAAAAAACTTCAAGAAGAAAGTTTAGAATAAAGTGATCCTGGAGGGGACATGATCCAAGGTACATGGCAGAAGCAAGTGCAAATCCTTTCTGGAAGAAGTCACATTCATCCCAGTCCTCAAAAAAATTCCCACTAAGTAATTTTTCAGGAATAGTAAGCAACACTCAGTGAAATATAATGAAATACACAAGGAAATGAGGCGATAAGAGCAAGAATAAGCAGAAAAAAACACAGCTAAGCTGACCCTCAAATGCTTCATATAACAGAATGATAGAAAAAAATTATAAAACTGCTTATTATGTTAAATAAAATATAAGATTAAAAATCGGCAGGAAATAGAGAACTATAAAAAACTGATCTGGCAGATTTTTTTTAAAGAATCAAATAGATCTTTTAAAAATATAAATGAAAAATACAATGACTCACATTTAAAACTCAATAGATGGGTTTACTAGGAAATTAGATATAGACAAAGAGAAAATCAGTGAACTGGAGGGTAGGTCAGAAGAAATTATCCAAATGACAGCACAGAGAGACAAAAAGATAAAAATCATGAAAAAGAGATGCAGGGACCAGACAGATAGCGTAAGGATGCCCAAATACATATAACTGAAGTTCTCCAAGGAGAAGTAAGAGAGAAGGGGCAAGGGTATTGTGTGAAGAGGTCATGCCTGAGAACTTTTTGGAACAGTTGAAAGATGCCAATCCATAGATTTAAGAAGCCCCAAAAATGCTAAAGATGAGAAAAAAAGTAAAAAGGAAATTTAGATTTTGAGAGCCCAGGACAGCCCTGTCTCTTACTGGCAGGGTAGCCCAATGATGTGTCCAATGGGCTTATATTACTTGGTCAGTCCTAAGACATGGAGCTCCTGCCAGGGAATGAGCAAAGCAAGTATAATTGCCTCTGCAAAGCCCTTCCCTTCTTTCTTGGCCTAGGTCTGCTGAGGGCCATGATCAGCCTGGCAGCTGAAGTGTCAGTACATGCAGATCCTCTCCCGTTTATTATTTATAACACAGGACAGATGGGAAAAATTGTGGGGACCCCATTCCTCCAAGGCTAGATTAATTTATTATTAAGACATCTAGCATGAATCCATTGTTTCCCCCACCCTGCCCTTTAACTTAATTTCCATGTCCACCTCTGTAGTGCCATGCACTTAGGATTTGATCGCAAACACTCCGAGAACTGTTGCCTAGCAAAAAGACTCTCACTGAGAAAAGTTTAATATTGTAAATTCTTTGAATGTCAAAGCTTAGGTTTGATGTAGTCCAACATCTCACTTTAAGGTGGAGAAACTGAGGCCAGAGAAGGTAAGCAACACGGGGGAATCTGTGTCAAGGCCAGCCTGGGCTGGGGTCTCCTGACTCCCAGTCCAGGGTGCGATCCACCATTCAGCTGCTCCCTTCTCAGAGAACAAGGAGGCAGGTGATTTCATTCTCAGGGATGGCATTTCAACAATGGTTTGTTATAACCATTGAACCGGTGAATCACTGCCGTGTAATGGAAAAATCAGATTGGTCACTAGGAAAAGTAAAAGGATCACTATGGTGAGTCACTGGGCTCACCCTCCTGTGGAGTCTCTGAAACACTACACCTACTGGTTGATTCAGAATCTGGGTTTTGTCTTCCTTTCTTCCACATCGATGTTTCGATATTTCACAATGGAACTTCATGAGTGAAGTAAATTTCCAAAGAAGGTTGGGCCAAAGCTCTACAATGTGTCTCTGGACTATTCTGATGGATGGGCTCTGCACCTACACCCAAGGGAGACGGTAGTTTAAAATGGAATAATATTAGCTAATGTTATTGGGTGCCTACTGTGTTCCAAAAAGATACATGGACTCTTGAGATTCATCATCCTGATTAGTCCTCATAACAACTCTATGAGCTAGGCACTGTCCCCATTTCACAGATGAGACAACTGAGGCTAAGAAGGATTAAGAACCTGCCCAGAATCTCACAGTTAGTAGGAACTGATGGAGGTGGGATTCATCCCAGGCAAATCTATCCTAAGGCCTATGCTTTTTCTACCAGAACAGAAGGACTCCTCCAGTCTTATGACTGCCTTTGTGATGTAGAGAAAGGCAGACCCCCAGGGTGTCATAGGAAAAAAGAGAGAGCAAGTGGAGAGGGCCCTGCTTCCCCCCCACCCCGTACTCCCAAAGGCTATGCAGGAGGGATGGGCTTCCCCTTTGGTAGCTTGGAAGAGTTGAGGTGGGGGAAGAAAACCAGGCACGTCTCTTGGAAGAGGACTTTTTGTTCAGTGGAGAGCAAAGTTTAAACTGATCTGTCAGTCCTTTGGTAGACCATGTTTTAACTTAGCCATCCGAGACCATGTGGAAAGTTCTGGAAGGCAACCTTCAATTCAACACTGATAAGAAGTGCTTAGAGGGAGGTCTCCTGGCAATCCCCTGCTCTGGCCTATGCCACATAGTGGAAACTCACCCAGCATAACATTTTCCGAAGCAGCTGCTCCATTGGTGGGCCTGGTGAGGAGAATTACCTCTTCCTCAGGAACTGCCAGCTAGGCCACATCAAAAACCAGCTATTTTGATGGCTTGAAGGGTGATTCACTTATTTATATACATTACTGGTGTGACCCACTTTCTCAGGCACATCTCTTTTTAATATTCAAATTAGTCAACTGAGCACGCATCTAACCAATTTCCCAAGAGCCTCAGAGAACTCAGTCTGAAAGGGCTGGACACTCTGCTTCCAGCTGTAGAGAAGTGAGGAGCTGACCCAGTTTCCCTCTGCAGTGGTTTCATCGTGGCCTTGAAGGATCATTGCCAAGCACAGGTCTCACGCAGTCCAATGGTTTTCCCTCAGCTGGCCTGGAGGTGGTTCCATAGGGTACAGGAGAGGAGGAGGGGTCTTTGCCTGCATCCATTCAACTGTGACCGCCCCTCGCCTCTCTGCTGCCATGGGCACCCCGGCCTCCCTCAGCAGCGTGCCAGACCAAGGCCACCTGTGCCAATGCTTACCTGAGTATCTGGCTCCCAGCCCCTCCCACCTCTTCATAGCCTCCGTCACATTGGGTAGTGGCCAGGTCAACAGCGCAGTCTAGTCGGAGACCCACGCAGAGCTGAAAGAGCTCATGCTGCCCAGCCACACCCGGCCAAGCCCGCTCCCTCCTGGTGGGGCCTTGTCTCTCCCACCCTCAGAGGCTCCAGTGATGTTGAACTCCACCTGCCTCACTCCATACATTCACAGAGATCAATTCCAAATGTACAGCAGATCTAGATGGGAAAGGTGAAACAGTAAAGTTTTCAGAAGAAAAAAATAGGAAGACACCCTCACTGTCTTGGGATTAGCAAGGATTCCTTAAACAAAACACAAAAAGCACTCACCATAAGGGAAGAAACCAATAAACTGGACTTTACTAGAAGGAAAAACTGCTCTTCATCAAACGGCACCATTAAGAGAATGAAAAGGTCAGCCACAGAGTAGAAGTTACCTGCCATACATATTTCTTTTTTTTTTTAATTAATTCATTTATTTATTTATGGCTGTGTTGGATCTTCGTTTCTGTGCGAGGGCTTTCCCCAGTTGCGGCAAGCGGGGGCCACTCTTCATCGCGGTGCATGGGCCTCTCACTATCGCGGCCTCTCTTGTTGTGGAGCACAGGCTCTGGACGTGCAGGCTCAGTAATTGTGGCTCACGGGCCCAGTTGCTCCATGGCATGTGGGATCCTCCCAGACCAGGGCTCGAACCCATGTCCCCTGCATTGGCAGGCAGATTCTCAACCACTGCGCCACCAGGGAAGCCCCCTGCCACACATATTTCTGACAAAGGACGTGTCCTAAGAATATATATATTTTAATTCCCACAAACCAATAACAATCAGGCAAGCCAATAGAAAAATAAGCAAAGGACTTGAACAGGCTCTCCACCAAAGAACACAGCCAATGGCGAGTAAGCAAAAGAAAATGTGCTTTATCAGCCATGGGGGACATGCAAGTAAAACCACAATGTGGTTCTACTATACCCACCAAAGGGGCTAAAATGAAGACAGACAAAACCGTGAGTCGACAAGGACCATTGTCAATACACACACACACACACACACACACACACACACACACACACACATATATCTGAATCACTTTGCTGTACACCTGAAACTAACACAACATCTTAAATCAACCATACTTCAATTAAAAAAATAAATAAATTGAGGTATATCATACAATGGAACAGGACACAGCAATGAGAATGAACAGCGTGTACAAGACACCAACATAAGGCTGAATAAAAGAAGCAGATGCAAGGCTTCCCTGGTGGCACAGTGGTTGAGAGTCCGCCTGCCAATGCAGGGGACATGGGTTCGTGCCCCGGTCCGGGAAGATCCCACATGCCGTGGAGCGGCTGGGCCCGTGAGCCATGGCCGCTGGGCCTGCGTGTCCGGAGCCTGTGCTCCGCAACAGGAGAGGCCACAACAGTGAAGGGCCCGTGCAAAAAAAAAAAGAAGCAGATGCAGAAGAGAATGTGCTGCATGCTTTTATACACATAATGTTCAAAAATGGTGAAACAGTCTTTGGTATAAGAAGGGTGGTTTCCCTTGGGAGAGTTAGTGACTGGGAGGGGGCATGACGTAGCTGCAGGAACATTCTGTATCTTGCTCTGAATGGTAGTTGTACCTTTGGAAAGTTCATGGACTTGTTTGCTCAGAATTTATGCACTTCCTGATGTAGTTTATAGTCAACAAAATTTTTCTTAACAAATATAAAAGGGAAGGAGTCAAGGTCTCCAACTCCTTTCTTCCAGGAGGTTTCTCACTGTTTATGAATTTGCCCACCTTCTCACCCTGCCGTGACCTTGAACTCTGTGTTTCAAGGATTATTTTCCGGAATGGCCTTTGTCCAGATGATGAACACCTGTGACTCTTCCGTGTGCATTGCTATGGAGGCTGACCCTGAGGCCTCTGCCCAGAATAGAGGCATGTCTTTGCTTTTCCTGCTCAAGAAGCATCTGGCAGCTTTAAGACAACAGCTTCTTTCACCAAAGCAAACAACAAACAAGTTTTGCCTCATATCCTGCACACACACACACACACAAAACAAAAAAAAAAAAACACTGTTTTTTGAATATCTAAGAACTGCAGACCCATTGAGAACATTTAGAAAATGTAGAAAATAACAGCGTCCATAATCCTATTACCCAAAGATAAAAGATCTTACTGTTTTGGCATGTTTTCTTCCAGTCTTTTCTACACATATATTTTATGAATATATATTTTAACTGCTTTATTGAGGTATAATTTTACGTACATTGAAAGTCACCTGTTTTAAGTGTAAAATTCAATGACTTTCAGTAGATTTACATTTGTAAATTGATGTGCAGCCATCAATCACCACAGTTGACTTTTATTTTTTATTTTATTTAATTAATTAATTTTTTTAACATCTTTGTTGGAGTATAATTGCTTTACAATGATGTGTTAATTTCTGCTTTATAACAAAGTGAATCAGCTATACATTTACACATATCCCCATATCTCCTCCCTCTTGCGTTTCCCTCCCACCCTCCCTATCCCACCCCTCTAGGTGGTCACAAAGCTCGGAGCTGATCTCCCTGTGCTATGCAGCTGCTTCCCACTACCTATCTGTTTTACATTTGGTAGTGTCTATATGTCCATGCCACTCTCTCACTTCGTCCCAGCTTACCGTTCCCCTCCCCGTGTCCTCAAGTCCATTCTCTACATCTGCGTCTTTATTCCTGCCCTTAGGTTCTTCAGAACAATTTTTTTTTTTTTAGATTCCATATATATGTGTTAGCATACGGTATTTGTTTTTCTCTTTCTGACTTACTTCACTCTGTAGGACAGACTCTAGGTCCATCCACCTCACTACAAATAACTTAATTTTGTTTCTTTTTATGGCTGAGTAATATTCCAGTGTATATATGTGCCACATCTTCCTTATCCATTCATCTGTCGATGGACACTTAGGTTGCTTCCATGTCCTGACTATTGTAAATAGAGCTGCAATGAACATTGTGGTACATGACTCTTTTTGAATTGTGGTTTTCTCAGGGTATATGCCCAGTAGTGGGATTGCTGGGTAGTATGGTTGTTCTATTTTTAGCTTTTTAAGGAACCTCCATACTGTTCTCCATAGTGGCTCACAGTTGACTTTTAAAGCATCCATCACCCTCAAAGGATCCCTCGAGAACGTATGACATCTGTCTCCATTCCCACACCCAGCCCCAGGCAACCACCTATCTGCTCACCGTCTCTATAAATTTGTCCTTTCTGGATATTTCATATAAATGGAATTATACAGTATGAAGTCTTCTGTATCTATCTTATCTTACCATAATATTCTGAGGTTCATCTATGTTGTATCAGTTTGTTCTTTTTTTTGTTGAATATTATTCCAGTGCATGAACAGACCACATTTTGTTTATCCATTTATCAGTTGATGATCAGTTGGATTTCCTCCATTTTTGTCTGTTATGAATAATGCTTCTATGAAAATTTATGTACAACTTTTTGTATGGCCATATTTTTCATTACTCGGGTAGAGAAAATTCCTGGGTTATATGGTAAAATTATGTTTAACTTTTTAGGAAACTGAAAAACTGTGGTTTTTTTGAAGTTTCAACATATTTTCCCACCAGCCATGTTGACACTTAGTATTGCAAGTTTTAAAAATTATAGCCAGTGTAAAGTGGTATCTCAATGTGAAGTGGTTTTAATTAGCATTTCTCTAATGACTAATGAGCGACTCGTGCATCTTTTTTTGATGAAATGTCTATTCAGATATTTCGCCTATCTTTTAATTGGCTGTTTGTCTTCTTATTGAATTATATATTGTGGGTACAAGTACTTTATCAGATATATTGATTGACAAAGAGTTTTCTTCCAGTCTGTGGCTTGTCATTTCATTTTCCTAATGGTGTCTCTTAAAGTACAAAAGATTTTAACTTTTAGATGAAGTCCAATTTATCAGTTCTTTTTCTTTCACAGTTGTATCTAAGAACTGTTTGCTTAGCCCAAGTTCACAAAGATTTTATCCTATGTTTTTTCCTAAAAATATTAAGCTCTTATACATATGTCTAGGATCTATTTTGAGTTAATTTTTGTGTAAGGTGTGAGTTAAGGATCTAAATTCATCTTTTGGCACACGGATATATAATTATTTCAGCACATTTGCTGAAACACCATTCTTTACTACCATACACATATACATATCCTTATGCCAGTACTATACTGTCTTAATTATTGTAACTTTATAATGAGTTTTGAAACCAGGGAGCATGAGTTCTCCAACTTTGTTCTTCTTCTTCAGAGTTGTTTTGACTAGTTTGGGTTCTTTGCATTTCCATATAAATTATGGATCAGCTTGTTAATACCTGCAGAAAGTGCCTGCTGGGGTTTGCTAGGGACTGCACTGTGTCTGCAGTTCACTCTGAAGAGATTTGACATCCATCCAATATTGAGTCTCCCAATCCATGAATGTGAAGTGTGTTTCCATTTATTTAAATCTTCAGTTTCTCTCAGGGAAGTTTTATAGTTTTTGGTATATAAGACTTGTGCTTCTTTTTTTTTTTTTTTTTTTTTGTGGTACGCGGGCCTCTCACTCTTGTGGCCTCTCCCGTTGCGGAGCACAGGCTCCGGACGCGCAGGCTCAGTGGCCATGGCTCACGGGCCTGCCTCACGGGTGGTGCTAATGTGAGGGGCTGAGCCACACCCCGGGGGGTCAAGGTCCAGGCCCTACATCAGCCCTGGTGCTGAGCCTCCAGGGGGAAAGCCAGAGAAGCAGGGATACGACTCAGGTGGGGGCCAAGCAGAGGATGGCCTCCCAGGAGGCCATCAGGCAGAGGCCAGAGCTGGGAGCAGCGCCCTTGGTGCCCCTCACTGACACCTGGCCCTGGGGATAGTGATGCCCTCCATGACTGCTGGGGGCCCAGGGCCCACCCAGAGCAAGGGCTCCCCAAGGGCAAGTTTCTCCCCCTTTCCGCAGTGCTGGAGACCCCAGGGACCAACCCGGGAGCACCACACCTCAGAAGACCTACCCTGGCCAGAGCAGGAGGTCAAAATAGGCAAGGCCAATCCAGGACTCCTGCCACCTTTGTCTGAGCTTGAAATTTATGCAAACCACAAGTGAGGTCAGAGCGCCAGTGATCCTGAGCATTGCCTAGTCCAAAGAGCCCATTTTACAGATAAGCAAGCTGAGGCCAATCAGCTGAATGTGGAACCCCATGGTCCCGAATCAGGGGACCATTTCTGCTCAGCTGTTGTCTGAGGCCAAGGAGTTTTGACTTTGTGCTGGTTTTTCAGTCCCTTTCTTAGGCTGGCCTGTGACTGGATCCTCCTGGGTGTTTATTTCAAGGCACACGTCAATAAGGAGTTTCTGACGGAGGTTCTGGGGAGAGGGGCTATGAACGGGGTTTCTCTTGTCTCTCGTAGCCTGGATGAAACTGTCCATGTCACACCACTGACCTCTGCCAGCCTGGAGGGAAGGAAAACAAACATTTATTTACCTGCATTTATCTACCGTGAGGCTGACCTTGGACTGAGGGCTTCTACTCGGGGACAGCAAGGCTCAGAGGTGGGAATCTTTATCTCCTTTCCACAAGGATGGGAAGAGCCCAAAGTCACACAGCCCCTCAGTGAAGGCCTGGGATTTGAACCTTGGCCCTTGGACGTCAGGACAGAGCTCCAGAAAAGGAAGAGAGAAATCCACAATGTTTCAATATGTCAAGTTGAAGGATGAGCCAGCAAGCAAACCCCAGGTCGCATGCTGTGGTCAACAGTTTTCCATGCGTCTGTACCTAAGTTTCATTTCTTAACCATGACAGTTCTGTGAAGGGGATGTTGCCGTCCCCAAGTGCTGACAAGGAAGCACATGTGCCACGTGGGGTCACCTGGCTATAAGGATGGAGGCAGTAAGTGTTGGAGCCCGATGCCATTGGCCGCCCCTTCCTGCCCCTGCTCAGAGCCCTCTGGCCAGGGAGCGGGGTCAAGGGCGATTCCAGGGCTCGTGCTGCAGGTGCCTCCTGTCCTATGCTCAGGGAAACGGGGGCTTGGAGCGGAGGCCTGACTTGCCAAAGCTCACACCACTGGCACAGAGGCTCCCACCAGCCGGTCGGTCCAGGCTCAGCATCTTTTCCTAGACCTCGCCCCCTCCCAACCCCACTCTAAACCTCCGCGCAGCCCTTCCAGATGGATGCAAGGTCGGCTCAGGGGGCCGGCTATGCAGAGAGGGCAGAGGGAGGGGGGCCACGATCACCCCGCAGATGCAGCCATTCGGTACTTTCAGCTTTTTGCAAATCCTGAAATAGCACCTTTTAATTGCTTAATTTTCTGCATTCGTTCATTTTATTTGGACTAGCCTGGGGCTCTCCAGTCTGGCATATTAGAGAACTTCTTACTTTTTCATAATAACACTTAGCATTTATATAGTGTGTTTCATGTTCAAAGTACTTTACAGAGTTCACTAATTAATTGGAACACTAACTACCACCTTGGGCAGGTCGGACCAAGTTCTCAGGTTCCTAGTTGTGGGGATGGGATTCTTTCTGTGGCCCGACCCCCATTCCCTCTCTGGACCGCCATTGCCATCCGCGGCAGAGACCCTGGGCCGTCGGTCACGGCTTGGCCCCTGTGTGCTGGGCCGTGCCCATGGCTGGGGTCAGGGAGCGGGGTCAGACCGGCTGCCCGCTCCGGGAGCCATCCGCGCGGTGAGCGGAACAGATCGTGCGCACACGACCCTTGTGCTGGAGTGGACGCCATCGGGGAGAGAAGGCGGGAGGCCAGAGGGGGCGTTGGATGGTGGAACAGGCACACAAGACGTGGGACCGGATGGGCCTCCTGGAGCAGAGCTCCTGGGAAGAGGAGGGTTTGAGGAATGGAGAGGGGCTCCCCAGGCGGGTGAGGCAGGAAGGGCATCCTAGGCAGAGGGAACAGCCAGTGCAAAGAGGCGGCATTGAGAAGTGCGCGTTCAGTGTTTCGACAAGGAGGGAGAAGCAGGAGGGGCCGGAGGCCAGCGCCAGGTGGCAGCAGGCTGAAAGGCCAGCAGAGGACTGAGGAGTGGAGAGGAACTGGGGCAGAGGGACTGAAGGACAGACCCCAGGGTCATTTGGCAGGAGGTGAACAGGACTCAGCGGCCAGTTAGGTGGGAGTGGAGGAGCACGTGGCAGTGGGCAGCTGAGGTGCCCAGTCATTGAGGGAGGGGCCCGGGAGGACGGCGCCTGCAGACTTCCTGCCAACAAGGCTGCAGGGAGATGTTTACTAAACTACTGCGAATGGATCTGCGGGTCTAGGGCTTGGAGGAGATTTGGAAAGAAGGTCTAGAAAGAGCAAGACTTGGGCTCCAGGTGGCATGGAGACCTGGAAGTATCTGGGCTCTCTGGGGACATCCGTATTTAAGGAGTGGTTGAGGAAGGGGGCTGAGGCGAGGAGGATAGAGTGGGGCATGGTCGGGCCAAAGTCAGCTCAACAGAAGTTTCCACCGAAGCAGAAGGAGGAGGCTTTCAGGGCAGGAAAGGAGGCCTGGAAGGGCCAATTGCATTTGGTCACCGGGAGGCCAGAGACCAGTGAGAATGGTGTCACAGGGCAGAGCGCATGGGCAAGGGAGGGCCAGCTGACATGTGCGATGGGTGTGCAGGGGAAGAGGTGGTCGGGCAGGAGAGCCAGTGGAGGAAAGGGCAGAAGGACGTTTCAAACATCACGCGTGGGCTTCCCTGGTGGCGCAGAGGTTGAGAGTCCGCCTGCCGATGCAGGGGACACGGGTTCGTGCCCCGGTCTGGGAAGATCCCACATGCCGCAGAGTGGCTGGGCCCGTGAGCCATGGCCGCTGAGCCTGTGCGTCCGGAGCCTGTGCTCCACAATGGGAGAGGCCACAGCAGTGAGAGGCCCACGTACCGCAAAAAAAGAAAACATCACGCGTGACCGAGTCCAGAGGAGAGAAAAGAGATAAGCAGGAAAGAGGAAGGAGCTGGCTCCGTGTGCAGGGGAGGTGCGGAAGAGCCCAGGGGGTCCGCTTTCCGCGCGCTGGGGACATTGGAGGCTGGGCGGGCGGGAGCAGAGGGGGCTCCCACCTGTGGATGCTGGTTGCCCCGGTGGAGGAGAACGGAAACCCTTCTGCGTGGCACAAGGACTAGCCTGGCACCGGAGGCCATAAGCCTGTCCTGGACCTGCCCAGTCCTCTTCCTGTAGAGCCAGTGGGAGCCTGGGGCCATCAGGGTGGAGGGCGGGTTTGTTGCTATGGAAGCTTGTCGTCAACATCTCAGGGACCAGCCGTGCCCTGGGAGGGCTCTGGCGTTCTTCCTCCTTCCTCCAGTGGGGCGGGGACAATGGCCCAGCTAGCGCTCTCTGCCCTCCCCGAGGTTCCCCTGAGGACGGGGCTCAGCTGTTTTGCTCACTCCATCCCAGCCCGGACCGGCGCCTGGGCTGCTCTCTCAGGAGTCGTTGAGGGAAGCTGACTCAGCTCTGCCCAGTCGACCCTTGGTGTGGGAGCTCAGCCCAGTCGACCCTTGGCGTGGGCCGAGCAGCAGGGCTCAGGCAGCCTGTCCACATTCCAGTTCCCAACTCTCCACCCACCTTCCAGCAAGAGGCTGGAGACTAGGCTTGAAACCCGAGTTGTGGGCCTGGAGTGGGGCAGGGCCTCAGATCCCACTTCCCACTGGTCAGATGCACTCGCGGCTGGATGCACCCCGGCCTGAAGCCAGTCCGAGGAGACGGAGACAGCGGAGAGGCCGAAGAAGGGCTGGAGAGCAGGGCGGGCCCTCAAGCCGGAGGCTGGATGCAGTGCAGCTCTGTCCTGGCCGGGGGCACCGGCAGCGCCAGCCCCTCCGCCTTGTGACCAGGGCACCAGGGGACGTACAGGATGTGGAAAGACAAGGAATACAGAGGAGGAGGGAGCAGTGGGGAAGGAGAGGAAAGGCGCCCGGAGGAGAAGGGGCAAAAGCAGGACAGCTGTCCCGCATCCCTGTCTGATTGTCCGGGACTGGTCGACAACAAAGTAGGGCAGGAGAGGAGGTGCTGACTCCCGCGGGCCGCGGCTCTGCCAGGTCTGCGGCAACTGGGGGACGTTGCCGACCCGGAGGGAGGGAGGAGCGCAAGGTTCCCCGTCTCCTCTCAGGGCTCTGACTAAGGGGGTGCTCAGGGCCCAGGCCCAGCAGCCTCCTGGGCTCACGAGTCCCCAGGGCTGGGAAGGAGAGGAAAGTTAACTGAACAGCTAATAGGTAATGGGCCCCGGACCAAATAATAATAACTAACTTTGACTGAGCACTGTGCTGGGCGCTCCTCTCAGCCCTTCACATGAATTATCTCATTTAAGGTTCACTGCGGCCCTATGAGAGGGGTGCCACTGGGGTTGCACCCACTTTACAGGTGGGGAAACTGAGGCAGGAGTCTGCGGCCACAGCACCAGGACTGAAACGAGTGCTGCACTTTGGATGCTGCTGTCTACCTGTACAGGCAGGACGCCAAGGCTCAGGACACCCAGAGGATGTGGGTGTGTGGGTGTGAGGGCGTGTGTCCAGAACGACTTACCCCTCACCCAGTCATGGGCTTCCTCACAGGCAAAATGAGCACTTTGGACTAGAAGTGAGTGTTCCAACCTTTTAACCACAAACTCTTACTCAATGGAAATCTTATATGGGATCCCCAAGTTATAAGACAGATCAGCAAGGAGTGTTTCCACGTGTGGGCCAGAGCTGACTGGCCTTCTTCTTTGGCCCCCCTGGACAAGCCCAGACATCTGGGAAGGGATGTAGAGACACGAAGGGCCCCTCACGCTATCAGCCTTTGCCTTGAAGACCCCTGCTATCGCTGAGAAATTTCTAACCTCCACGACTAAGAGTTACCATCTTTGAACATAACGCACGCTTGCAAATCAGAAAGGCAAAGAGCCGCAGTATAGGGTTTCCCCAGTGGCGCAGTGGTTGAGAGTCCGCCTGCCGATGCAGGGGACACGGGTTCGTGCCGCGGTCCGGGAGGATCCCACATGCCGCGGAGCGGCTGGGCCCGTGAGCCATGGCCGCTGAGCCTGCGCGTCCGGAGCCTGTGCTCCGCAACGGGAGAGGCCACAGCAGTGAAAGGCCCACGTACCACAAAAAAAAAAAAAAAAAAAAAAAAGAGCCACAGTATAGAGCTGTATGTGAGCGATTCACAGCCAGACAAACTAGATAGGAATAGCCCCAGCACAAAAAGTTCACTTTATTTTCTGTATAAAGACACGCAAATTATCATGAGATAGTGATTGTTTTACTTATCATTTTGCAACCTCTCCCTAAAATGTAAATTGAAACCAAAGCCACTTTATAGAAAAAACCAGCACCAGCATATTTGACAAATATTAACCCAGCGATTCTCTCCATGAAGGCCCCAGGGCCCAGCTCCCACCCTCAATGCTGCAGGAGGCTTCAAGGGTGGCCTGGCAGTTTTGAGTGGCTTCAGGATGGAGGAGCCCCAAGGAACCCAAGGGCATAGTTGTGCTGTGTGTATTTTTCATTCATCCGTGATATTTATGCATATAAATTCAACCTACGTACGCTGGGCACAGCCTGTGTTGGACAATCACAATTTGGGGGCCAGGGCGGGAGCAGCTGTGCCAGCTGGTGCAGAAGTGTGTCCCTATTGTAACAGTATAGACGAGCTGGGGTGCTTGGGGTGCACACACACACCCCGCCCCCGCCGCTCTTCCTCTTCTGCTCCAAGCTCTGCTCCCCACGTTCCCCAGGGTCCAAGGTGATCGGGAAACAGCTGGGAGAAGAGCCGGCCAGGCCAAGGACCTGCCCAGGTTCCCAGAGCAACACGCAATCAGCTTGGGATGACAGCTGGCTTCCCCAGATGCGCCTGGGGACACACCTCCCTCCAGTCACCCTTCACTTCCTTCTGCAGGGGCCTGGCCCCGTTCAGTGAGGTGATTCTCATTTGCATGGAAAGGAATTTTGAGGCAGTGGCTCAGTGCAATAACCTAAATGGGTTTGTTAAATCATAATCCTTGAGTTTCACCACTGGGAAGTCCCCTAACCTTATGCGATCCACGCTCACGTGACTTGAACCGGTGGCCGGCCTGCGACAGGGACATCACTGCATTTAAGGCAGCCCCTTCCACTTCTCAATGGATCTTATTAGAAACCGTTTCTTGAACGTTCCGCTTATTATTTTACACCCATACATCCTTAGGGTAGCTCCGACCAACATTTATCCTTTTCCTTGGAACATTTCAAGTGCTAGAAAAACAGGACTTACATGGGCCAACCCAAACTGACATCACTTCCACATGCTCCTCACGTGCCCCACTCCCCACGCATGCAGGACCAGCGTCCACCTCTGTCCCTTCCATCAGGCGTGATCAGGCCCTTTGCTCCAGCCCCCCAGCCCTGCCGGGTTCTTGGCTTGCCCGCTGTTCCATAAGAACTCTTCCAGTCTCCCTTTTATGACTAGAAACACTGATTTTGGTTGGTAGAGTTTGCCAACAGGTCCATTAAGCTGACCTCCCGCTGTGAGACCTTTGCTGGTAGAGAAAGTTGGTGTCGCGTGGGAAGGAGCACGTGGCTGGCTCCCCAGGGCCCGGCTGTACCGCCCACTGGCCGTGAGATCTCAGAGGCAGAACAGGGGCGCCTGCCAAGAAAACGCTTCTCGCCAGGTCGTGTCTCCTGGTGGGAGGCTGCATCTTCCCAGAGGTTCAGCCTCTTCTAATTCACACAAAGGCGGCTGTGAGCCCCAGCTCCGGCCTCGCCTGGGGAAGTCAGATCACCTCTGAGCCTCTTATCTGTAAAACGATGCTATGAGTGATGTCACCTGGCAGGTGGTCAGAAATATTTAAGTGAATGAATGAATGGATGAATAAATGGGTGGATGAATGAACGATACCCATCTCACTGAGCGGCTGTGAAGACTCAGTGAGATCACGCAGGTGCTTACACCGCACCTGGCTCCCAGTAGGAAATCAAAACATGGTGCCCCCTCCCTTCACCTCCTTCTCTAGGTCCAAAGGAGAAAACCCTTCTTCACGCACCAACAGCCTGCTTTCCGGATCTTGCCTGCATTGCTTTCTCTTCCCACACGTGCTCTGCGCCAGGACCGACCTAGCAGTCCATCTGGTCCGAGGCTACAGGGGCGGCAGCTGGGGGTGTGGGCTGATCCGTGGCGTGCTTGATGTTCGGTGCCTGGCTGGTGGCCCTGGCTGTGGGCACTGCCACACCCACCCTCTCCAGCCGTGGAGGCCATTAGAGGCTGTTGACAGAGGAGGAAAGTTAGTCAGTCTCCCCGCCATCCAGCAGCTGTAGCAGCTCTGTTACATCACAGCCCACACACCCGGCTGCCTGTCACCCACTCAAACGTGCTGGATGACGCCCTGGCCCGGCCCCGGCCAGTGATCCGTCATGACTGCAGCTCCCTACCGCCTCCCCACACAGCTGCGGGCCCCGTCTTGCCTGGGTACCGTCAGCTCCTTTTCTTACCGAGATCACTGCGGTGAGAGTGGCGTGAGTAGCCTCTCTGCCTCCTGAGGCGAGGCGGATCAGAGCGCTTGCGCAGGGCTCCGTGACATCCGGGACTCCCTCCCAACTGGCCCCTGTGACCAGCCACCAGAGACCCAGGGGACAGCTTCAGATGATCGTTGGTTTAAATTATGCAAATGGTCGGGTGGGGCTGGGGTGTCAGTGGGAGTCAGCTCTGCCACTCACCTGCCATGACTCGCATTTCTAGAATCTCAAGCCTCAGTTTCATCAGCTGTAAAGTGGGGATGATAGCAGCACCTGCTCTGCACCCTGCTTTAAGTTAAAGGAGATGATGCTTGATGCAGAACCAGGACGTAATCGTAAACGGCTTCCATCAATTGCCGTAATGACGCTTGACTCTTCCTTCCCTTTACTGTGGGTCAAATGGCCAAACGCAAACGCTCAGGCAAGGTCACGCACGTGGAAGACCTCGGCGTATGTGAAACACACATGTGCACAAGGGGAGGGTGAGTCTTACTGGGCAACGCTGGCCCCAGTGCGTGGGATGTTCTGTGGTGCTTCCTCCCTCAGGTAAAGCTTAGTGTGTCAAGGGTCAGTCTCCATGATTCCACCGGCACAGCCTGACATTTGTGAAAGCTGCCATGGTCTGTTTTCCCTTGTCTCTGTCTCCATCTCTGGGGGCCTCATCTGCCGTGTGGGTGTTTCCAGAGCTCGCCCGAGTCCAAGGCACCATCCCACATTCTGCAAAAGTAAACACCGCTCAGCCTTGCTGGTTCCCTGAATGGGTTCTGGGTGAATCAGCCGGACAGCTTACACATCCTGTTAAGTAATCAGCCTCTCTTCTGGGGGTTCCCCTCTTTCCAGGAAGTGGCCTGTAGAAAGTCTGCTGTCTTGGGATGTGCTGCCCCAGCCCAGTCACTGCCCAGATTGTGCAAATTGTCAAGCCGGTGAGCAGTGCAAACAAAGGCCGGGCTGCTGAGGTGGATGCTTCCAGTGAAAGGAGCGCAGGGCCCGGTGCAAGTAAAATCCAGGCTCCTGAAACGGCCCCTGGCAGTTCTCACCTTGGGCCCATGTTCTCCAAGGGCCAATTCTCTTTATTTGATTTCTATTTGACTATCAAACTGCTGGCTCTGGGGAAAGACAGACATTGTCTCCAAACCTATGAGGTGGAGTCATTTCCAGAATGAAACACTGGCTTCCTTGTGGTTAAGGGATTCTGTACCTTGAAGGCAGCACAAGACTTAGGGTCTAGGGGGTAAAATTCATGGCTAAGTCTATTGAGGTACAACTGACAAATAAAATTGTAATATATTTAAAGTATACAACATAACGATTTTTAAAAAATTAAATTTTGATGAAGTTTATTTATTTATTTCTTTTTCTTTTTTTTTTTTTTGCGGTACGTGGACCTCTCACTGTTGTGGCCTCTCCCGTTGCGGAGCACAGGCTCCGGACGCGCAGGCTCAGCGGCCATGGCTCACGGGCCCAGCCGCTCCGCGGCATGTGGGATCCTCCCGGACCGGGGCACGAACCCATGTCCCCTGCATCGGCAGGTGGACTCGCAACCACTGCGCCACCAGGGAAGCCCGATGAAGTTTATTTTTTTACGTTTGTCCCTCATGCTTTTGGTGTTACGTTTAAGAAACCATTGCCTAATCCAAGGTCACGATGATTTATATCTAAGAGTTTCATAGTGTTAGCCCTTACATTTAAAACAAACTTTGATCCATTTTGAGATTTTTTTTTTTTGATATGGTATGTTTGTGGGACGCGTCCAACTTCATCATTTCACGTGTAGCTATCCATCAGTCCCAGCACCATTGAAAAGGCTGTTCTTTCCCCCACTGAATTGTCTTGGCGCTGTTGTGGAAAATCAATTGCTCATACGTGATTTATTTCTGTATTCCCAATTCTGTTCCACTGATCTACATGTCTGTCCCTATATTACTACCATACTGTTTTGATTGCAGTAGCTTTATAGTCAGTTTTGATATTGAGAAGTGGGAGTCCTCCGGCTTTGTTCTTCTTCATCAGTGTTGTTTTGGCTATTCTGGGTCCCTCGAATTTCCATGTAAATTTGTGGATCAGCTTGTCAATTTCTGCAAAGTAGCCACCTGGGTCTTTGATAGGGATTGCATAGACTCTGTAGGTCAATTTGGGAGTATTACCATCTTAACAATATTATGTCTTCCGATCCATATACTGGAGATGTCTTTCTATTTATTTAGGTCTTTAATTTCTTTCGACAGTGTTCTCCCTCTCCCTCTTACCCCCAACCCCAGCCTTTTCCTTCCAGCCAAAATAACAGCAATCTCTTCGAGGTAACACATCAGACGCGGTTATAAGCCCCTCAGCCTCCTGGATGGTCCTCTGAGATGTGTTCCTGTTTGTCCGGGTCCCTTTGATGCTGTGGAACCAAGAACCCCTGAGCACAGAGGTCTCACTCCGACCTGCATGGCAGGGGGGAAGAACTGTGCCTTTGGGGGCTCCACAGTACCCTAGGACACCACACTGACCTCCAGTAACCCACATGCTCCTAGGGCCCAGCATGCTGGTCCTGCGTTGTTGTCTGCCTGCCCCAGGACGCTATGAACCCATTCGAAGCAGAGACCCAGGCTTGGCCAGCTCTGTGGTGTCTCTAGGGCCTGACTCCACTTTTTCTGTTAATGTTTATGCAGTAAGGCAGCTCCCTGGATCTAAACAACTATTAATTCCACTGAAGAGTACATTTGGGGACGCTCCAGGACAGGATTGATCCTGTGGCACGTCCTGTGAATGAAAGTCCCTCTCTCTTTGGAAACCAAGCATTCTAAGTATGGTTGGAGATTGCCATTCATCCTCTCATCCTCTCATTCCACAGCCTGCTTCCAACTGACAAGACTCAGGGCATTTAGCTCTAACTTAGGTGCTTAAATGGGAGCATTGTTTGCTTTATGAGTACCCAGAGGCTCAGAGATGGAACACTTTAAATGTGATAAATAATTATAATATTTATTAATAATAATAATACTCTCTTCTCCTGGGCGCTAAGCCTTTAAATTGAATGTTTCATGTGGCCGGTGCCTTCCAATGCCCACAGGCAACTTGCAGCACTTTCAGATAGGAATTGCAAACAATGAGAACCATGTGACTCAGTTGCAGGAGAGCCTCGGGAGACCGCCAGGAGTGCTGTTTCTGAGATACAGCATCTCAGGGAACAGAAGTTTCCTGGTAGGGCAGAAACAGGATCAGTCAGAGCAGAAGACACTGGGCATATTGTAAACTAGATCCACAGGCTGAATGACCTGGGAGGTCCCCCCCAAGTTAGGCTTATCTAGGGAAACCCTGTTGGCCGAGACGCCGACATTCCACTGGTGTCCGGACACCAGGTGGGTACAGCACTTCTTTTGAAGGAAGTGAGGCTGGATCCTCGCCCAGCGTTGCTGGGGAGATTTTATTTGTCCACCAGAAATTCCAAAGTAGATGCAGTGAACACTACCTGGTCTGGTCCCACACTCTGGGGCATCTTTCTTTCTTGGAGAGGGCACTACAGAAATCTGATTTTTACAAACTAATCATGTTCTGTGTGAATCTGTTCTCAAATGTTTTTTCGTAGTATTTGGGTCGGCAGCCAGGCTCTAAAATGGAAGAAGTTAGTGAAAAAAACCCTAATGTGTCTTTTCACCAGCCTGCCTTTTGGAGTTCCCACCAGCACCAAAATAAAGACCTAAAGATACAGACATGTTTAGGGACCCCCCCCAAAAATAGGGGGGAGTCTAAGAAAATGACCCTATAGCCCTACCCATGTGCCCAGGATTTCTAATCAATGTCTTAGCACCTCACTCTGCAATAGGGACAGACAACCAGGGGTCTAGGACCTTGAAATACAGAGACTCAAACAAACAAATAAGCCTGAAGAAACAGTCTATAAAGGAGGAAGGAAAAAATCATTCTTATGGAACTCCTGAAAGGAATGTTAATTCCATCCATGAAACAAGAAGCAGATGGTAGACCAAAAAAAGGATCAGAAGACAACTAACAGTTCTGGAGAATTAAAAATTTGATAGAAGTAATGAAATAATCAAAAGACAGGAAAAAGAAGTTGAAGACCTCTCCTAGGAAGTAAAGCCAAAAGGCAAAGTGAAGGTCTAGGACTTCCCAAGTGATCCAGTGGGTAAGACTCCGTGCTCCCAATGCAGGGAACCCAGGTTCAATCCCTGGTCAGGGGACTAGATCCTGCATGCATGCCGCAACTAAGAAGTCCGCATGCTGCAACTAAAAGATCCTGCATGCCGCAGCTAAGACCCGGCACAGCCAAAACAAATAAATAAATAAGTAAAAATAAAATCTTAAAAAAAAAAAACACACAGGAGAGCCTCGGGAGACCGTCAGCAGTGCTGTTTCTGAGATACAGCATCTCAGGGAACAGAAGTTTCCTGGTAGGGCAGAAACAGGATCAGTCAGAACAGAAGACACTGGGCAGTCTAGGAGAAGAAAGACAAGCAAACTAATGGCCTAAGGCAGGGAGCCCAGTTAGAAACAAACCCCCAAAAAAGCAGTCTAGAAAGAGGAACTGAGAAAACAGGAGAGGAAATAATGGACAACATAATTCAAGAAAATTTTCCCAGGCTAAAGGGTCTGAGTGTCCAGAATGACAAGGCTCCTGAGTTCCAGCACAATGGAGGAAATTTGACCAGTGACCAAGGCTTTCCTGGGAAAGCGGCTTGCTTTTATTTCCCTGAAAACTTGTAAGCAGCCACTCTCCCCCTGAAATGTGGGAGGAAAGAGGCCTCTGGGAGTTGTTGCTAGTTCTGGTAGGTGAGAAGGCTTTGTAGCAGGAACTAAAGGGAGGTTTAGCATGCCCTACCAGCTACCCCACCTCAGCACCAGGCATACACTCTGGGCCCCCAACACTCCCTCCTTACCACCTTGGGGTCTCCTGAGATTTTTCTTTGAAGGACATTTCATGGGATGAAACATTGACTTGAAGGGGGTGTCTAATCAGTGGAGAGGTTTACTAAAGGGGAATGAGGCTCAGCCTGGGTGCAGGAACTTGACCGTGGTGGGAGGTCCAGGCGCCCTGCTGACTGTCCCTGGGGAACTGGGGAAAAGATACCACTTTAGGAACAAAGGCATCAGGAGCTGTGGCAGGAAGGGACCTTTGACAGCTGCCACAGGGTGCACCTGTGTTGGGTGGGGGAGGAGTGCTTTAAACGCATTTTGGCTGAAGGAACAGGTGATGCCATAGCATCATCCCCTGCTTGGCCTTTTTAAAATCCCTCATCCGATGGCACACCTGTCCACGGAGCAGCGTTTCAAGGCTGGATGAGCAATCCATTCATGTTTACTCTGTGGTTGAGTATGAAGAGACCGAAGCAAGGATGACAGCCCTGGCCGCTCGTTTGAATCATGGTAGAAGGAGCCGAGGGCCTTTCTCCAAGCACAGGATTGATCTGTGATCCCTGAGTCACGAGCAGGTGAATGGGAGAGGCTTTCAAACTGGGGCGTTGGAGGGAAGCTAAGGTTAGTAATAGAAGCATAGTGAGCTGTTCTTGATATGACTACCACTCTCAGTAATTATTATTATTATTTGACCTACTCAGATGGATCCAATTAAATAAGAATTGTTTTGCAATCAGGATATTCAGATTATGACAAAGAGCTCTCTCTTTGGAGGCAAGGACAATCCCTTGGGTTTATACTACTCTGGGTGGTTTATAAAGCAGCTCTGCCTGTAGGGTCTCCTTTAGATTTTGATCCACACAACCAAGAAGACCAGACATTATTGCCTCATTTTATGAGCAAGGAGTTATTTTATGAGCAAGGCCAAGTGACTTGCCAAGGTCACACAGCCGGAAAAAGACAGAGCCAGGGCTGGTCTGTTCTTCCGGCCCCCATTTCAGATTTGCTCCACTACCTTCCTGGGGTGGAGGCGCAGCAAGTGCTGGAAGGAGCAGGGATTTGGGGTTAAATAAACAACTGTAATATAGGTCCTGATAATGGGACCCACTGGGTGGCAGTGGGACCCCGAGCCTTCCAGAATCTGTAAGCCTCAATCCTCCACTAAGCCCCAACTAGGCTGTGCTGTGAAAACTCTGGGTGTTGTTTGCATCTGAAGGAGACATAAGATTCTGGTTACTGACATTTCAAAATTAAAATGTGGTTTTCCTCCTGATTATAACAGCATGACAAGTTTATTACAGAGAATCTTGAAAATACATAAGACTATGAGGAACAATAAAAAATCACCCATATCTCTCTTAACACTATATTTCCTTTCTGAGGTCTTTCATGTATAGATAGGTATTTATTTTTTAAAGAATTAGGATCATGCTGTCTATGGTTTTGCATTCTATTTTTTTCTCCACTTTAACTTATTTCACCATTCTCTTCTTATGACAATAGTCTTTGAGAATATGTTATTTGAAATGATATTGTATTCCATCATATGCAAATAACTTTTTGCTTGATTTATGTCTTTGGAAAACCATAGAGATGAATTAACATAAGAAAGAGAGACAGACTATATGCCTGTGTAAATTTCCAAGCACAAAAGTCTCTTGTTTAAAAACAAAGTTAGAGCAATTAAAAAAAAAAATCTCACACACACACACACACACACACACACACACACACAATTGAGTTTAAAAGGCATTTGAAAAAAACTTAGCACCCTTTCCTTAGAAGTTCCAAACACTATATTATGGAAACTTTAGAAATAAAGATCATTTACCAAGAACCAACAGAGAATATTTTTCTAAATGGTGAACCTCTAGAATAATGTTCATTTAAATCAGGAACAAATAAAGATGATATAATCACCATCACTATTATTGAACATGATCTTGGTGGTTCCAGCAAATGCAATAAATTTTTTTTAAAAACTATAAAACTGGTTTGAACCTTGGAAAATAAGAGAGAACTTTGTCTATTTTTGTTGATGATATACTTAGAAACCCAAGAAATTAGTAAAAGTGATCAGAATTAATGAGTATTTTGTGACATAGCTAGATACAAGATAAATGTACAAATATTGACAGCTTCTCTCTAGTCTAGCCTTAAGTAACTAGAAATGGGAAAAAAATTATTCACAGTAGCAACCAAAACTATTGAATATGTAGGAACACAATATAACAAGAAAAAAGTCTTACATAAAAACAATAAAATCTTATCAAATGACATAAACAAAATCCTGAATAAAGGGAAAGCCATACCTTATTCTTGGATGGAAAGGCATAGTATTTATGTAAAGTCATCCCTCCTAGAATTAATATATATATTTAATGCAATTCCAAATAGGATCCTAACAGAGTTTTTTTAAGGGACAGATAATTGGATTAAAATAAATTATAAAGCTTATTTGGAAAAATAAATTCCTAAGAATACCAACTTTTTGAAAAAGAATAGAGGAATTTGCATGATCAGATCAGGACATACCAGAAAGCTACTCTATTCAAATAAATATGGTATTGGCATAGGAAGAGAAACTAGCTCTAGAACCAAACTGAGAAAGCAGAAATAGATCCAGTATGTTTAAGAACCTAATACATGAAAAAGATGGTCTAATACATGAAAAGATGGATTAATTTGTTCTCAGTCTTACAACTTACACAGGGATCAATTCCAAATAAAAACTTAAATATAAAAAGCAAGAAATAGGGATTTCTCTGGTGGTCCAGTGGTTAAGAATCCACCTTCCAATGCAGGGGACACGGTATCAACGCCTGGTCGGGGAACTGAGATCCCACGTGCTGCAGGGCAACTAAGCCTGAGTGCTCTAGAGCCTGTGTGCTCTAGAGCCCGAGCACCATAACTAGAGAGACTTTGCACTACAAAGAAAGGTCCTGCATGCCACAACTAAGGTCCCGAGTGCTACAACTAAGATCCAATGCAGCTAAATAAATAAATAAATATTTTTTTTAAAAATCTCACAAAAAAGATTTTTTTAAGGGGCTACACAATAATTTAGCAGTAGGAAAACCCTTTTATCCACAATGAAAATTTCTAAGCTATTAAAAAATCAGTGACTTCCCTGGTCATCCAGTGGTAAAGAATCCACCTTCCAATGCAGGGGGCCTGAGTTTGATCCCTGGTCGGGGAACTAAGATCCCAAATGCCGCAGGGCAACTAAGCCCTCACGCCACAACTACTGACCTCGCCCGCCTCAACAAGAAAGAGAAGACCCGCATGCCACAACTAGAGAGAAACCTGTGCACCGAAACAAAGAGCTCACGATGCAGCAAAAGATCCTGCATGGCTCAACGAAGATCCTGCGTGCCACAGCTAAGACACGATGCAGCCAAAAAACTAAAGAAACCCCACAAAAACAGAACTAAACAACCATAAAAAAACCAGACAGACATGTTTGTCAATATTAAACCATTTAAAATTTTTTATGGCAAAATATATCTTAAATAAGGTGCCAATTATTTGCAGTTCAGAGGACAGACAGTAGCTTAGTATCCATTATTTACAAAGAGTTCTTAGAAATTGATGAGAGACAATTACCTAATAAAAAATGGACAAGGATATAGAGAAGCAATTTACAGAAGAGAAAATCCAAATGACTAAAAATTTTTTGTAAGATTCTCAAAACTCTCAAGTATAGGAAAAGTAGTTTATATTAACAGTGAGATAATTCTTCACAGCTATCAAACTAGCAAAATTTAAAAACAGAAATAGTACCTTTTGCTCTTGGGGATATGGTGAAATGGGTACTCAATTACTGGTTACAGCTTAATTGAGAGGCAATCTGGCAACATCCATTAAAATAATACATATATATCCTTCAGCCTAGCAATAACCCCATGTCTGGGTATCTAATGCATAGAAATAAAAGCATCAGTACATAAGACTTTATATTCAAGAACTGCAGCTCTGGAAAAATGTGGGAACAAAGTGAATACCTATCAATAGGATAGGGTTGAATAGAGCATAGTAATTCTCACCTTAGAATATTATATAACCATTAATAAGAATAAATTAGGGCTACAACTAATTTAACTTCTTTAAAGTTAAATTCAGGTGGTTAACTTCTTTGAGAAAAGTAGGATGCAAAAACCTGTATAAAGTATGACCTTGTTTTTGTAAATAATATTATTAGAACTTTGTATACGCTTGTATATTATTATATACAAGGAGAATATATTTTAGGTTGTTAGCATAGATGTCCAGAGGAGCTGTGGTAAGTGGAGCTAGAAGGGGCATGAAGGGCTGCCAGAAAAAAGGCAAAGGAAAGAATTACTACCCCTAAAAGAAAAATAAACCAAAGGGGATGGTGGAAATTGTGCATTCTGGGCCTTCTTCCTTGGCCTGGGCCCAGGGGAAGTCCAGTGAGATCTGCCATACCTGCCAACAAAGACACAGCGTGGAGGTTTTTCTCTAATATTTAGCAAGTAGGAATGAGGG
This sequence comes from Monodon monoceros, assembly GCF_005190385.1. NCBI lineage: Eukaryota > Metazoa > Chordata > Mammalia > Artiodactyla > Monodontidae > Monodon > Monodon monoceros. The sequence continues at coordinate 80,883,895 of NW_021703775.1, forward strand.
ACACAAGCTTATCAGCTTAGCCTACTCTGACCCAGTACTATTCAGTAAAATCATTCTTATTGTATCTTCTTCAGCAACAAGATGGTAGTGAAAAGTCTCACCTTGCCCTGTCCCCGTATGGGTGATGAAATGTAGTCTTTTATTGCCTGTCCCACCACGAGCACTTTCTCGGACAGCCTCCCTCCCCGAAATGCCTGCTGCCCACAGGGGCCACTGGACTCAGGTGTCAACTGCACTCAGGGTACACGTGAGTGGAGAAGAGGCCAGGACCAGTCATTTGGTGATGGTGACCTCTTGCACTGGAAGGTTGTGTTGAGTTGGGGCTGGGGTGACCATTTGGGGCTGAGGAAGCAGGATTGAGAGAGTGATGGGGAAGAAAGCACAGACTGCAGTAAGAACCACCACACATCCCCAGAGAGAAATTGAGAGAATAGTCACCAAGCCTTCAATGGCTTCCCAGCCCCCAGCTTCCATTCCCATGAACTGGACTTTGTTTCCATGAGCTTGCCCTGTGCACCAGTTATCTACTGCTGTGTAACAAACATCCCCAGGGTGTAGTGGCTTAAAACAATGATTTTATTTAGCTCATGATTCTGTGTGTCAGTGATTCGAGCTGGAGTCTGTGAGGTTGTCCCTCTGGGCTGAGCTGAGCTTGGCTGTGCTAGGCTTGGGGTCACTCACTTGTCTGGACATCCGTCCATGTGCCTCTCATCCTCCAGCAGGCTAGCTTGGACTTAGTGGAAGGGGATTCCCAGCCCAAGAGCAGAAACTGCAAAACCTCTTCAGGTCTAGGCACGGAACTCTAATGTTGCTTCTGCCAAAGCCAGATTCAAGGGGTGAGGAAGAGGCTCTACCTCTTCATGGAAGGAGCTTCGAAGAGCTGTAGCCGTGTTTGCACACCCTGTATCATTTTGGTAACTACATTCATTCCATCATGTGAAAAATTTTCTGACCCCTGAAGCCAGAGAGCTTTGGCTACAATGTGGATAGAGACACAGAGCCCTTAAAAGAGGTCAAATCCTACCTCTCTCTGTACCCTGAACCCTAAAAAATAATAATAGTTCCTGTTTGTTGGTCATAGGAAGGAGCAGGCAGTTACAGCGAGTGGACTCTGAGGAGGCTTTGCAGCAGTTGGCCCGGGCCTGGAAGGAAAGGCAGGCGTCCTCCCAACTGAGGTGAGGGGCCAGCAGGGGCCAGTGAGAAGGCAAGGGAGGCACTGGGGAGGATGCTGTGGGAGGAGGGCTGTGTGCCCCAAGACCTCCTGGTCCCCGTCCTGTTCAGGCTAAGGAGGGAGAACCTGACTCCAGCCCCCTGTGGGTTCTGGAAGAGCAAGGGCCATGTGCCTCTGGCATCTCCTTCCTCAGAGAGTATCTTGTGCAGGAACAGATTCCTCTTGATGCTGAACCGCCGGGATGACATAGTTGCCTCCATGGAGCTCGCCGTGTGCCAGGCACCGCTCCACCTGCTTTCCCTGGAGCGTGACACGTACGGACTCGGGCGCTAGGTACCCCCCTTCCCACGTCTGGACACCAGGCAGTGCTTCATTTCACTTCCTCACTTGTTAGCTGACGATGGCACCATACCCCTCACGGTCCTCTGCCAAGGGAGGCATCTCAGTACTTAGCCCAGGGTCTGGCACTTGGGAAGCACCAGGGAAACATTGTAGTTACTGACGACCAAGTCATTGCTCGTTCATTGACCAAACAAGACGATGAACGGGTTTCAGTGACATTGCATATTTGTGTTTACCTCTCTTTCCTGGCTCCCCAGCTAACCTGCATGGAAGTTGGCAGACTTTAGATCACTTTATGCTACTAAAGGGTATCATGATACGCCACTGGGTGAGTGTGTGGGTTTTGGCCATCTTGAAACAAAATGGCAGCTGGTAAATGTTCTTAAATTAGCATATCTATTGAGGCTAAATTGAGTGAGGTTAGAGGCCCCCAAACTGCTAAGTTATGATTGTTCTTATTCAAAAATGCAGGCATCACCTTTAAATTAAGAAGTGGCTTATTATCTATATGAAGACTTTTAAGTTACAGTTGCTATTAGCTCTAAATCCATCTGGCCTATTACCAGAGAAATTTATTTCTACTATCTTGAGAACAAGAGAGTCTCCATTTTTCTGTTCATGAAAAGTTTTAGTGATTTTTAAAAACTGAAACTTCCAGGAGAATATTCCACAGGCACAAAGTTTATGACCTTTAAATAGTGGCAACTATGTTGTTTTATTCTTACAAGAGGGGTACCTGGATTCACATTTGATAAACGTTTTCCCTCTCCGCTCCCCTCTCTGTGCTCCCACCCCTTCTCCAATTTTCTGCCACCACAAAGGTCAGATGAGCGTCAGTGGCTCCCATGAGAAAGGAAAGCTGAACACTTCTCATCTCTTGTAGCAGGAAGACATAGGCAAACACATGGTGGTTTCTGCTGGGGTTGATGTATGGGGCACACACCCACACACGACTGTGTGGACTTGCTGTTCCCACAAAGTGAGTCTTTCATGGTGGGAAGGGAATATTCATTTATTTGATTGGATGCCTGTCAGCATTGCTCTGTGGGAAAAATGCCAAAATGGCGCCAGAAAACAGGCTTGACAAAGCATGAGCTGAAAATCACTCCTTTATCCACCTCTTCACTCTTACTTCCTGTTGCCCTTGGGCCTACATCCACACATTTCATTCATTCGTTCATTCATTCAGTACTTATCCAGTATCTTCCCTGTGCTGGGGATACACAGACAAAGAACCCAGGGTTCCACCTGAAGGAGCTCACACTTAGGGTTGGGCAGTAGGGGGAGAAAAACAAACAAAGGGCCAGTGGCCCATGTCCCGGTAGAGGGAAGCTAAGGGAGCCCGGGCAGCTCAGCGGACAGACGGGTCACCAGCTCAGCTTGGGACAGGGGAGGCTGCCAGGGTGAGTGGACACTGCCGTTGGGTCTGGAAGGATGAGTAGACCTCACCAGGAAAAGAATCAGCAGATGCAAATGTTCAAAGAGGGGAGAGGGTGGCAGTTCCGATCCCTCCAGCCGTGGGGCGGGTGTGTAGCACACAGGCACACAAAAACACCATAATTATTTGTTCAGTTGTGTCTCTTGCCCACTGGACTGTAAACTTCAGGGCACAGACGGCATTCCCTTCCTCTGTGGCAGCCCCAGCACCTCACAATGGGCTTGACGCCGGTGAGGCCACTCAGTGAACGGAGAGTGAGTCAAACAAAGGCCCTCACACAGCTGACCCTGCAGTGGGCTCCATCTTGTCCTGGCCCAGAAGGGACTTGGAGTCCTTTCTCCTTTCATGGAGCCTGGGACTTGGGATTCTGATCTCTGAGTGCTTGCTGGGTGCCTCAGAACCCCAAGATTCTTCTCTCTGTACCAAGTTATAGAAACAACAGTGAAAAATGCAATATTTTAAACCTGACTCTGAAATGCCAATGACATCTCCAAAAGTGGGAGGTGCTTCTCCTTTCTGGTCTACAAGTTAATGTCAAAGGAAGACATATGGTTAGAACATCACGTCCTTGGGAAAAAATAAATTATTTGATCAAAGAACATTGTTTGGTAAACTTGTCCAGAGTTCAATTAATTGGTTTGGGAGCAGATAGAATCTCCCTGAGATGTTCTGCTGCTAGATTAGTATTGGTCAAGATGTTTTGTTTTGTTTTGTTTTTAAATTAGTTAATTAATTTATTTTTGGCTGCGTTGGGTCTTTGTTGCTGCGCATGGGCTTTTTCTAGTTGCGATGAGCGGGGGCCACTCTTCGCTGTGGTGCACAGGCTTCTCATTGTGGTGGCTTCTCTTGTTGTGGAGCACAGGCTCTAGGCACTCAGGCTTCAGTAGTTGTGGCACACAGGCTCAGTAGCTGTGACTCGCGGGCTCTAGAACTCAGGCTCAGTAGTTGTGGCGCATGGGCTTAGCTGCTCCACGGCATGTGGGATCTTCCCAGACCAGGGCTTGAACCCGTGTCCCCTGCATTGGCAGGTGGATTCTTAACCACTGTGCCACCAGGGAAGTCTCTGTTCAAGATGTTTGAAGTTCAGAGGAGAGCAGATTCTCAGAGGAGAAGCCCATTTGAATAATTGGCATCACGTGGGTTCCCAAACACTGTCTCCCAACACGAAACCCTCCTGGAAAGATGAAAGAGACATAACTGAGCTGGCTTTGCTGACAATGGAGACGTTCTGGAAACTTTTAAGATCAGGTGGCTTGGACTTCCCTGTTGGCGCAGTGGTTAAGAATCCACCTGCCAATGCAGGGGACACGGGTTCGAGCCCTGGTCTGGGAAGATCCCACATGCCGTGGAGCAACTAAGCCCATGCACCACAAGTACTGAGCCCACGCTCCGCAACTACTAAAGCCCGTGCGCTCTAAGGCCCATGCTCTGCAACAAGAGAAGCCACCGCTCGCCGCAACTAGAGAAAGCCCGTGTGCGGCAATGAAGACCCAATGCAGCCAAAAATAATAAATAAATAAATAAACCTTCTAAAATAAAAAGAACAGGTGGCTTATGACTTTCTCTTGAAAACTGAGTGCTTGAAGAGCACTAGCAAGTGGGAAGAGAAACAGGTTTGGAGGCGGAGGCCTTCTCCAAAGCCTGGGCCACAGCAGGGTTTCTTAACCTTGGCACTGCTGACTTCTGGGGCCAGACCATTCTTTGTCATCCGGGCTGCTCTGCGCATTGTGAGACATGTGACAGCATCCCTGGCCTCTACCCACAAGATGCCAGGAGTACATACCCCTTCCTTGTCGTGACAACCAAAACTGTCTCTGGACACGGCTGAATGTCCCCTAGGAGGCCAGAATCGTCCCCAGCTGAGAACCACTGGGCTAGACCAATAAAATCTATTCTTTGTCTCTGAACAGAATTAGGTACCTGGAGCTTCAATCCATAAACTTCCTTTGTCAGGGAATGTTTCCCCCTCTAGCTGGTTGCTGTCCTCTTCCTAGCCTGTAGAGCGAAGATGGAGATTTAAATTACAATTCTCAGTGACTGATTTGCAGTATTGCAGGCTAGTCCAGAGTTGTGTCTCCTCATTCCTGTGACATTAGCAGGCCATTCATCTCTCAGAGCCTCAGTTTCCCCACCTGTGAAGTACAGAGGATGCCCATTTCATTGGCATGGTGGAGATTCCATTAGCTGACGTAGGTGGTGCCCAGCACACAGCAGGGATTAATACTTGGTAGCTAATCTTGCTGTGTGTACACTTCTCTCTTTAGCCAGGAGAGGATGGGACCATTCCCAGGCCAGAGGATCCGACCTGCTACTAAGCGCTTTGCTGTTGGCTTAACTCGTTCACAGCCTGTCTCACACCTTTAGAAAGAGCCAGGAGACCATTCTCTCCATGACAGGTGCACAGGGCTCAGGGAAGGAGCAGGGCTTTGACGTCAGTCAGGCCACACTCAACCTCTGGCCCCACCGTTGCCCAGATGGGTCCAGGGCTGGGTCACTTAGCATCCTCACACTTGCCTCTCCTCCCCTGAGAAAACGGGGTTGAGTCCCCTCTTCACAAGGTCTTGGAAGGGACGAAGTGGGCGACACCTGTAACAGTTCCCAACACACAGCAGTTTCCGAGACATTGTAAATGATCACGTCTGGGTCAGTCAGAGTGACAAGCCCAAGCCCCGGAAGGCAAGGACCAGAGCAAGCACCGCCCTTGACCCAGGGGGAGTCGAGCAGGCCGCGCTTTGCTGGAATGTGCGGGAACAGCTTCACCTCAGATGTGGCTTCTATGCAGCGTTAAACTAGGCATGAGCTCGATGTAAGTCGGCTAGCTGAGCACCTCGGTTTCTAGAACCATGAAATGTCAGCTCTGAAGGGACAGCTAATGGTCAAATCCGTCAGCGGTTCTGGACTCTTGGTTTTCTTTAAGCAAGAAAACGTTCTTCCAAACCAAGCTGTTTGTTTCCCCAGAGACTATAAAACTAGCAAAGACTGTGGCAGAGAGCTAGGGGCAGGTGGGGAGCAGCGTTGGGTGCAATCCTCTGGGGTCTCCCCAGGGGGCCTTCGGGCTCAGAGACACACAAGTCCAGAAGCATTTACTTCACAGTCTAGCTTTGGCATCCAGTTTGCTTCTCCATTCTCTTACTCTGAGAACCTTGGTTCTTTGCTATATGCATTCACATATGTAATCATTTCAGAGTCACAGTACCCACATTAGCACCACGAGGACAGCCACTGAGCGCAGTCTTGGTGGGTTCTTTGGAGGCTTGTTGTCACTAAGCGGTAACATCTAAGCACTGTTAATGGAAAGAGTCTTCTCCGGGCATTTGTGTCTTCACACTGACGTGCAAACATTTATTTAAGCAGTGTTTTGTTTTTTTGTTTTTTTTATGGATTGCTTTGCAGTTCTTTTTCACTTTTTTTTTTAAGTTACATGAAATAGATGCACAGTTCCAAAATTAGCACTGTGAAGCAAGGCACATTCAGAGAGGTCCAGCTTCCACGCCTGTGTCCCCTCGCTAGCCCTGCTCTCCCTTCTCCCATGGGCAACCGTTTAAAAATGAATGTTTGGCTATTATATGTAGAATGGATAAACACCAAGGTCCTACTATATAGCACAGGGAGCTATACTCAATCTCTTGTGATAAACCATAATGGAAAAGAATATGAAAAAGAATATATATGTATATATATTTTTGCTGTACAGAAGAAATTAATACAACGTTGTAAATCGACTATACTTCAATAAAATAAAAAAAAGAAAGAAGGGCTTCCCTGGTGGCGCCGTGGTTGAGAGTCCACCTGCCGATGCAGGGGACACGGGTTCGTGCCCCGGTCCGGGAGGATCCCACATGCCGCGGAGTGGCTGGGCCCGTGAGCCATGGCCGCTGAGCCTGCGCGTCCGGAGCCTGTGCTCCGCAACGGGAGAGGCCACAACAGTGAGAGGCCCGTGTACCGCAAAAAATAAATAAATAAATAAAGAGAAAAATAAATGTTTGGTTTACTCTAGCATTGTTTCTTTGTGAAAAATAAGCAAATATATCTTTTGAGTCCATATATATGCTGAATATGTATATATATATGTCATGTATATAAAGTATATTATTGAATATATACATATATAATACAATATATACATGTAATACATACAGAATTTTTAAGTTAGCATACTGCGTATGCATCATGCTTCTTTCTCTCAATATATCTTGGAGATGTCTTCCATAGCAGAATATGGAGATTTTTTTCTTATTCCTAAAATCAGCACCTACACCCTTTTCATTCTGACAGGTAAGGACACTGGCCCAGAGAATCTCATCTGTCCTCCATGCCCAGGATGTGTGGGGTCGGAGAGGCCACAGGACGAGCCCAGGCCTCTTTCTACTAATCACACACTAGTCCAGGGCCCCCTGAGACAAGACGTCTTTCCAAGGCTGCAGGCCGGGGTCATGTCTGCGCAGCTCTGTCCCCTGCCCCCAGACAGAGGGTCAGAGCACCCTGGGGACCTTATCCAGACCACAGTCCAGGGCATCCAGCCCCAGGCCCCAGAATGGGGGCTAGAAATGGCTTAGGCAACCCCTAAGTCCAACAGTTCCCTGCACAGACGAGCAGCCCAAGGCGGGAAGAGGCCCCAGGCTCCCCACACAGGCACCGATCACGTCTCAGGCTCTGCAGGATGCAAGGGCTCTTCCCAGAGGGACCGCAGACCATGGGAGTGGAGTCCAGGAGACCTGGCTAGAATCGCGGCTCTGCCCTCCCATGCTGTGTGGCCTTGGGCGAGCCACCTAACAGCACTGAGTCCCTGTGCCCTCATCTGTCAAACGGGGATCCCACGCGGCAGATTTCATTGCTGGTCGAGCCAGGTGTGTGAGAATTGGAGATGAGAGTCTCCCGCACACGATGGGCAGCTGTAAACCGCAGCCACGGTGTCTTCCGCCACGGCCCATTTAGGACGTAGCCACAAGTAGCAGCAACGCCAGCCAACCGAAAGCCAGCGCAGGGGGCAGAGTGGGTGCGGGGCGGGGCTGGGAGCAGTGGTCACATCCCCGCCCTGCTTCCCCTTCCCTGCCCGGGGCTGGGGCCTCACCCTGATCAGCCCCGGGAATGAACCGAGAGCCTGCGGTAGAGGAGGCGACAGAAAGGTGACAGAAGCTCCGGGGAGCTGCCTGGGTCTGAGAGACCACGACAAGGCCCTGCCAAGGCCCCGGCTGCCCTTCTGTGGCCATTTCTCCAAGAGCAGGCCCGGCAGTGCCGGAGCCCCGAGGCCCTGCCCTCTTGGTCGGTAATTCCCGGTGGCCCTCCAGGCTCCCAAGGGGCTTCCTGCCAGACTTACTATTCTTATGGTCACTTTGGCCTCTCAGTAATCCTAGGGAACAGGCATGGGGCTTTGCAGATGGGAAAACCAAGGCTCAGAGGCCACCAAGATCAGAGAGTTGATGGGAAATGCAGGAAGGGAAGCTTGACCTTCCCTCTCCAGGGACAGTGTGTTCCCCTGCTTTGGTAACACATTCGGGAAGCCCCCAGGCCTCCCTGGGTCTCAGCTTCTCTTATCTATAAAATTTGATGATCTCATAAGTCCCTCCCAACACTCAACTCCTCAAATTCCAAGAATCAAGGAACATGGATTTCCTTTCTCTCCCCCATCTGTGTCAACCCCTCCTTAGGGGTCTGTCCCTGCAGAGAACCACAGGCCGACTCTGAGGGCCCATATCTGGTGAGAGGACGGCCCCCGCGGCAGGGTCTGCGGGTGTTCGTCCCTCCGCAGCTCTCAGTCACCTGCCCAGGAAAGGCGGCATGCAGGAGAGATGACGAAGCATCGTGGCCCCTCCTGATTGCCAGGTGCTCCCCAGCTTCTGCTTCCCACTCAGACCCTTTCCAGGGGGCTGCTCCCTGTGCTTTGGATGTGGAGTGAGGGATTTCACCTCTGTGTTCCATTATGTCACAGATTTTATCTTTCTCTCTTTCTTCATAGAACAGAGAATTTTGTGGGAAATGATTTTTTTAATTTACTTTATTGAAGTAAAGTTGATTTACAATATTGTGTTAATTTCTACAGTACAGCAAAGTGATTCAGTTATACATATAAATATACATTCTTTTTCATATTCTTTTCCATTATGGTTTCTCCCAGGATATTGAATGTCGTTCCCTGTGCTATACAATAGGACCTTGTTGTTGTGAGAACTGATATCTTGAAGGTAAAATTAAGATCCTAACATTTGGCCTGGTAGATTCCTTGTGGGGAACCAATGAAATAAGTTGGAGAGAACACATTCAGCAAGGAGCTGGCCCAGACCAGGGTATGGACGGTCCTCACAGGACCACGGACCTCTCCGTGGGCACTTAGCCAAGCGCTGACCCGTGGGGTGCTCACCACACTCTGGGGGAGGGGGTCCCAGTTTTCCAGATAAGGAAACACCCGGAGAAATTCAAATCCTCTTGAAGTCACAGAGAGTGAGTGGCAAAGCTGAGATCTGAAAAAAGGGACTAGAAATTGTTGGCCCTTCACCGTCTGTCGCCCAGAGGCAGCGGCTTGGGTAGGCTGGACGCCAGTGCCCACTTCAGGGGTCCGCACTCCTGGGACCCCATCTTTAGGCTTGCCTTCCTCTCCATCAGCCAGCACCGCCTCCCCAGAGGAGACCCCTCCCCAGACCACAGAATCCTGGAGTGAGCAAAGCAGATACACCTCTTCTTTCTTCTGGGTGCCCATTCATTTCATGTTATAATTTTCAAGTCTAAGTGTATTTTTTAAACATGCCAGATAGTTGTGAAATTATATGACTATTCACCCTACCCTGCATCCCCCCATTTTTCTGTGTATCTAGCACACAAGGCAGAATAACAAAAGTCACTGTTTGTCAGTATCAGGTGCTTTACATGAATTGACTAAAGGGGCCCAGGTGTTATAGCGTTGACCCCAAATCTCACCCCTAAGGGGCAACGCTAGAGTCAATCCAGGTCTTCTGGGACCCCAAGCTCGTGGTTACCCCACTCTGACTCTGCTTTCCCCAGCAGAAAACCCTCCTAAAGTCCTGGGTTTGTCTCCCTGCCCCCTCACCCCAGGCTCCCCAGCCTGGGACTTAATTACACGTGTGGAAAGGCTTCAAGCAGAGATGAAAGGGATCAGCGCTACGGACTTTTCCACACGTGGGCCTCTCGTCTGAAAGCTCTATCTATCTATTTATCATCTATTAATTTTTTTTTAAAGAAGGTATTTGACTCTCCCAACACAGCTCAGAGGCAGGTGGAGATGGTCTTTCCTTTTTTTCTTACGAAGAAAAGGAGCCCAGAGATGTGGGCTGGGCAGCTTTCTTGGGGGACGGGTGTTCGAACAGGGACCATGACGCAGGGTGGCAAGAGCTCATTCTTCCTTCAAACAACCTGGTCCCGGCCTATGCCTCAGCTTCCCCTGTGATTACCTCTCAAAGCTGCCAAGGGGAGTTATCGATAGAATGTCACCCAAGCCCTCCTCAAAGCTTAAGCGTGAAGAATAGTGGCTAAAGTCAGGAGGGGATTCTAGAGTTTGTCCTGGAGTCCTTGCCTCGTGTGTCAAACTGGGGTGATGACATTCACCTCATCGGGTGGTCATGGGATCCCAGGAGATAACTCATGGACAGTCCCTAACCCAGGGCCTGGCAAACTTATTAGAGACACATTATTATTTGCTGAAATCTGTAATTATCATGCTGCATTGATTATTGGTAGGGAGAAAACGTTATAATTTTTTAAAATTATATAAATTATCTTCTAGGCCTTTTTCCTCCCACTTTCTATGACGATATCTGCCTTTGTTTCTGCTTGTATAGAAATTAAGTTTTGCCTTTTCCTGCAAAATTATCTTTTATAGCCTACTGGATTATGATAATAATACTTTGTACTTTCACAGAACCTTTTATCCAGGAATCTCAAAGCACTTCATAAACTTTAATTAATTCTTGCAACAAGCCCCGTGAGGTAGGTAAGTATTATTATCCCTATTTTATAGATAAGGAGAGCGAGACATTGAGAAGTTAAGTAATTTGCCAAAGGCCCCAAAGCAGGTAGTAGCTAAGTCTGAACAAGACCGCAAAACGCCTATCTCAGGCCTCGCTTGGCCCACTGGGGCTGCCCTGCTGGTCTCCCTGGGCCCCAGGGCATGATTGATGGGGAGGCCTCAATCAATTGCAGTACCCATGTTAAATAATGTTGGATGGCTTACAGGTGTTATGGGGAATTATGTAGGCGACTCATATGCTTTGCCCCCGGGTACTGGCCTATCTTCAGGTGAGCTGAGCAAAACCTGCAAACCCACTTCTCAGATCAGGATGCTCGTGCTACACAACTCCCATTTCCCCCAGATCTGGACTTAAGTAAGCATCTGTTCTGTGCCAGGCACTGTGCCAGCGGCTTCTCTTTTTTTGCCTGTGCCCTCTCCTCTAAATTTAGTCTTATGGCAAAACTATGAGTGACTACTGTTATCCCCATTGTACAGATGAGGACAGTTGAGGCTCAGAAAATGAAGTGACATATCCAAGGTGACACAGTAGAACTGCGATTACAACCAAGTTCTGGCTCAAAGATGGGTGATCTTGTCACGCACCAGCTGACACCTGGTGTCCAGTTGTGTGGCAGGAAGGGTTATTGACCCTACAATGGATTTCCAAGGGGCAATGGTAGGTGATCAAGCTAATAAGTAGCTTCTGTTCTTGGATGCACGAATTAATAAGGAACTCTCCTGGCAAGGTCTGATTGTACGCAAGATTTCAGAAAGGAGCCTGGTTCCTCCAGAGACCCTTTCCAAAGGGTATAGGGCAGAAGGCTCCCATTGTCTTCCCACCCCACCTTATCTCTCCTTACTCAATGGCTTCTCACCACGGGCACAAAACTCCTTCGCACAGGCTTGAGACCTGGGAGAGACTCAAGGAGCTTCACTTGCTTTCCTCCAGAGTGACTATTGAAGTCAGACAAGCCTGGATTTGAAGTGCGGTTCTATACTCACTCATGGTTAATCTCAGGCAAGTCCCAACCTCTCTGAGCCTCAGTTTCCTCACCTGTAGAGGCATTGTTGCAAGGATTCAATGAGGTAACAAATACCATGGCTCACAGCACAGGGTCTGGTATACAGTAAGTGCTTAGTAAATGTCAATGTTCTACATTCTTCTTCTTGCCTGATCATTGCCCACATCCTATCTGGCTGACTCAGACCAGTGCTGACCAATTCTTTTCTTTGTTGCCTTTGCCAACATCCTGGCTTGGACCCTCGAGGCCCTGCCGTACCTCACCCAGGTCATTGCAACACCAAGAGCGGTCACAAGAGCTGCTCTCCGCAGTCCTACGTGGCAGCCCGCTGGGGGCCACCCAGCTATGCCTCTCACCAATCCTGGATGTCACTCTTGTCTCTTTTGAACCCCTTCTCACTAAAGTGATGTGTTGGACTTAAGGGGCTTCAGGCCCTCAGCCTTCCAGCCCTGGTGCCCCAGGATTCCACTCTGCCCTGACCACTTTAGAACTGCAACCTCAGCCTCAGGAAATGAGGCGGCCCCTCCCCGGGGCCACTAGGTGAGGGGTGGTCATAGAGCCTGAAAGATCAGGCTTCTCTCAGGTAGGGCAAATCTGAGAGAAAAGAACGAGTTTTCTATCGGATTATAGCTTTAAAAAATAAGACTCGTGGGACTTCCCTGGTGGCGCAGTGGTTGAGAATCCGCCTGCCAATGCAGGGGACACAGGTTCAAGCCCTGGTCCGGGAAGATCCCACATGCCGCGGAGCAACTAAGCCCGTGAGCCACAACTACTGAAGCCCGCGTGCCTAGAGCCCGTGCTCTGCAACAAGAGAAGCCACCACAATGAGAAGCCCACGCACGCTCGCCCCAACTAGAGAAAGCCCGCGCGCAGCAACAAAGACCCAACGCAGCCAAAAATAAATAAATAAATTTATAAAAAAAAGAATGGTTACACAACAGCATTTAAGCTTTAAACAAGTTCTAAAATGTCAGCCCCAACCTTTCTCTCTCTTCTCCTGTGGGCTTCCCTTTGCTCTTTTCTGCTCCTCAGGCCGTACCTCCTTTCTGCCTCAACTGGTGAATCTTAGTTTATTGTGAGAATCCCTTCCCCAGACACACTCAAGGTCTTGGTCAGCTTGGTATTAAAGGTTCCTCTTGGACCTGCCTTTTCTCTGCTCCAGCCACAAGCAGGCTGGGTGGCCTGGCCTGCCTTCCCCCACGGGGAGCACAGCCTGCCTAACCCCACAGGAGCCGGCCTAACCCCACAGGAGCCGGCAAGGCCAGGCGGCCGAGAGCCTGTGAGGTGCCTCAAGGAAGTGGAGGGCCGGTGGGTGGGAGATGAGGGTCTGGCAGCAGAAGCAGGGAGCCCTTGAGGAGAGGGGGATCCTGGGGCCTGGCCGGCCCCCGTTCTGGGCCAGCATTGCCAGAGGCGCCCTAAGAATGGCCCTCAAGAGGGCCACTGAGGCAGGAGCGTCGGAGCCTCAGGAAGCTGGGCCACCGGGCCCCTTAGACCAGGCATCCTGGGCCACTGCCTGCAGGACAGACCCTGAGGCCCCTTTCCTCCCCCTGACTAGATGATGGGCACGACAAGGTCAGGGACTAGAAGGGCATGTCCTGTGCACCCAACCTTGCCCAGGGATGGCCTGCCCAGCGACAGAAGCATGGAGGCTCCAGATGACCAGCCCTCAGAGGAAAAGGACAACACAGCTACCGTGCTGGCCCCAGGCAGCCTCTGACCCGCGATGCCCGCAGTCTAGGAGAGCTGGGGCTGGCCACCTGCTTGGCACCCCAGCATGCCCACAGCCACCTGGGGTCTTTGGCTCCCCGATGGGTCTGCTGTCTCCTCGGCCTCCCTACCTGGGCTGGCCTGAGCCAGTCCCTCAAGCCTTGACCAGTGAGGGGTATCTGGGCCTGCAAAGGCAATGACCTGGCCATGGCCAACCCCGTCCAAGTCTGGCCCCCTGAGGGCCCTGTGTACTCCCGCTCTCTGAGCTGTCTGCCTTTCTTACTTAAAGAGTTGCAGAATTAAACAAATGTTTGCTAAGTTCATGTGCCTAGACAGCCTCAAGAACTCCCATACTCGGGTCATGTAATCCTCCCGCTAAAGGAAAGTAGACTTCTTCACTGCAGTGGGTCCTTCTAGAAGTTTCTGGGCTATCACAAAGAATGCAACTGTAAAAGAACAAGGATGGTGTGTGTGCATGCACGTACGTGTGTGTGTGTGTGTGTGTGTGTGTGTGTACACGTGCACCTGTGGGCAGCCCCTGGGTCCAATGGGAACTATTGAATTCAAACCAGAGTACAAAAATGACCGGAGACACCCGAGCTCAGCCAGCTGCGGGGCCTCTGCTCTCCAATGAAGGGAGTGAGCGGAGAGGTGGGCTCATCCTTGATCTGGCTTAGAAGAGCAGACCCCCCAAAGCAATGCTGTTTTCTCTCATTTTAAAAAATCACATTTATTATTTATGATCATAAAAGCCAAAACTTGCTTATTATAGAAAATTTGGAAAATACAGAGAAAAATTAAGATCATCTGAAATCCCACTATCTCTGGGAGAAGTCATATCTCCTGAGCTCTCAGGGGGTGGCAGACACACGGTCCCGTGAGCGGGCACCCAGCTGGGCTGAGGGACTGGCACACACCGAGGTTCAGTGGAGGGCTTCCATCAGACCATCAGGGGTGTCAGTCCAGCCTGGACTCCAACCCCACCAAAACGATTTATATTTTAGGCTTTTTCTTCCAATGTAAACTACCTCCCTCCCCCGCTTTCAACAAAACTGGGCTCAAATTGCATTCATCTGTAGTCTGCCTTCTGTGTTTAAACCCTGTATTGTAAACATCTTCCGTGGTTGTGAAGCATTCTTTGAGAACACCATTTCGGTCCCTGTGTAAGTTTCCAGCCTATGAAAGCCTACCCACGATTTATTTAATTGTCCCGTTTATTAGCCTTTAGGGTCAGCCACATAAGTGACAGAGGACGCTGCCCCTCTTGAAAAACCGACCCCGCCGGCCACCCCTTCCCGGGGCCCCCGAGCTGGGGCTGCGATGGGCAGGGAGGGGTGATTGGTCAGGGGTCCAGGGCTCCCCTACTCCTTTTTGTCAAAGAGGGTTCTCCTCATTGAGACTGCCAGCTTGCTTGGTGGCTCTGAGGTTTCCTTTGGGGACATGAAAAAGCTCTGGGAGTAGATGGCGGTGCTGGTCACACCACCTGTGAATGGACTGAATGCTGCTGAATTGTCCACTTCAAAACGGGATATGTTATGTTATGTGGATTTTGCCACAGTTTTTTACAAAAACTGTCAAACTGAACCCATCACTTTGTGGCAGGACCAGGTTTGCTTCCCTGGTGGCCTCATTCTAACCAGGCGCAGAACAGGAGGAAGGCTTAGACCGTCACAGAAAGTTGCATGCCGCAACTAAAGATCTCACATGCCGCAATGAAGATCCCATGTACCACAAGCAAGACCTGGTGCAGCCAGAATAAATAAATAAATAATTTTTAAAAATAGTAATAATAGGGAAATGGGGTGGGTGGAGGAGTGGGAATAGGAAAACTGTATATTTTCTGCTCGATTTTTCTATAATGCAAGAACTGCTCTGAAAAAATAAAGTCTATTAATTAAAAAAAAAAATGATACCACACGGACCCTGGCCAACAAGATGTAAAAATAGTCCCACAGGCCTCCTGAGGGACGGGCAGCAGCTTTTTCTTTGCTGAATCATGCAGGGAGGCTGGGAGGGAGGAGAGGTCCCAACATGGGAGTGGGGGGCAGCAGTCACAGGGCTCAAGGCTGAGGAATTATTTCAATATGTAAACAACTGGTGTGGCCCTAGCATCTGAATATCAACTCTGACTAGTACTAAGATTACCTTGTTATTTTATATAAGTTAAAGGCAAAAATGAAGCAAGCAAAGATGTGACAGCCCTGTAAGCTAGATATTTTTACCCCGTTTTACACATGAAAAAACCGAGGTCCAGAGAAGTTGTGATTGTTCAACAGAGAACGGTCCAGATCTTGGGATCTGAACCCAAGATTTTCTAGCTCAAAACCCAGCTCTTCTCAGAAGAGAGAGGGCTCTTCTGGCTAACACTGCTGGTGATTAGCTAACCAGTCACTGGTTTACTTCTTGGTGAAGGTGGGTCACAAAGCTGCTGGCATTTGCAAAGAGCCCAAAGGACAGCTGTGCTCGTGCACAAGAGTAGGGCTTCTGCCCGACTGGCTGCTCCCTCAACAGGCAAATCGTTTCCTTCCCTTTGCTTCATTTTAAATCTGGAGAAAGTCAGCATTGTGAAGACGCTGAGATCTCACTGGGTCAGTCATCCCACCCTCCCATTTTATAGATGGGAAAAGTGAGGTTCAGAACAGGGAAACGACTTGTCTAAAGAAACAACCAGAACGTGGCAAGGCCAGGGCTAGAAACCAGGTCTTCGGATACCCAGTACGCTGCCTGCTCTCTTGGAAGGGTGCAGGTCAGGGCATAGTCGTTCTCACTCCCCAGGTCCCAGTGCACACGTGCAATTAAGCCACAAGGAGCCGTTTCCCCCTGCGGTCAGCAGGCACGGCCACAAGGCCGCTCTGTGAGATGCACTCAGTGGTGTCACTGGGAGTTGTCCACATGTGACTTCACGAAGGTGCGACGGTGTAGCATCCACCTCCCCTGTGTTTCAAATCTGCAGCTCAGCATCTTCTGGATCCTTCTTTCACTTTTGTGAAGTGTGTGTTTCACAAAAGTAATGCTTAGCTGTGAGTCCATTTTGTGTAATAAGGGGTTTGGTTTTATGACTGGAAGAACTTCCTTTGTCCAGCAGCATGAAAAAATGGTTTTAAAGTTAAAATTATGTCATGGGGCGGCTCTCAGACTCTGGCAATGTATGACACCTCACAGGGGTGCTTTCTTCCAAGGAGAGGTCAGAGCTGAGGGGGCACAGCCTGTGGCTTAGGGAGCCATTCCCACTTGCTTCTGAAGTGCTGAGTTAACAGACTTTCTGTCCCAGGCCAGAGTCCTCCCTCAAGGGCACAGCTCTTGAAGGGCCAAGTTGAAAGGGGAACATGGTTCCAGCAAATTCAGATGGTCTTCAAAATGCAAATGCTGGGACTTCCCTTGTGGTCCAGTGGTTAAGACTCCACACTTCCAATGCAGTGGGCATGGGTTCGATCCCTGGTTGGGGAACTATCATCCCCCATGCTGCGCTGCGCGGCCAAAAAAAATGCAAATGCTGTTGGGTGTGCCACTATTTGTATGTCTAATATCAACGTTTATACCTTTGGCCTAGAACTGCAGTATCTAACATGGCAACCACCAGCCAGGCATGGCTATTTAAACTAATTAAAATTAAGTACAATTACAAATTTGGTTTCTTGGTCACTCTAGCCACATTTCAAGTGTCCAGAAGCCATATTAGTAGCTGCCATTCTGGACAGCAAAAATAGAGAACACTCCAGGGTTGCAGAATTGGATGGCATTGGCCTGGAAAGTGAGGACCGCTGGCAGGAGTGGGTGAAAAGAGTATTTAGTACAGATCCAGGGAACCACCCTGAAAGGCCTGAGCCGCAGAGCACGTGAGCGAGTCTGCACGTCTAGATGTAGTGAGAAAATCTAGACCTGGGGGCAGTGCATATCATTCTACAGGGAGGAATTTGCTGGCTGCACCATGGTGTCAAATCGGTTCTGCCCAGAACAAGTTCCAGAATGAACCCCACTTAGTGGGGGACTCACTGGAGACACAGGGGAACCATAGACAGTCTCTGGTTTTTCACTTTGCATGTATTTTTTAGTCCTGGATATCCAATCGTGAAGCAATTATTATAAATCGAATCATATTCTTCCAGAAAAATGTTCCTCTTTATTCCAAGGGCATGTTTGTTTTCAAGGAGCCAAAGTGACCTAGATTAAGGAAAGGGAGATTTCTTCTAAGGAGTTAGGAAATCTCATGACACCTGAGGAAGGCAGCTCTCCCCTGGCAGGGCTGGAAGTGGCCCCTTGCAGGCCCTGGGTGGCCACGTCACCTGCCCCTCTGCATTCCCTTTTCCTGTTCCCTCGGCCACAGGCCATGGGGTCATTCTCCTCTGTGCACGTGCCTTACGTGATTCCCTCTGCTGCCTGCTCTCAGCTGATCCTGGGTGACCGACCCCAAGCATTTTGGCTCCAGGGTGCCAGCACTCACGTCAGCAGTTCAGGCCAAGCATATCTGGCCCGCTGGAATTCGGCCCCGCAAGTCCGGGTCAGATATCTCTCCGATATCCAACCGCTTGAGACTGAGGGTACATTTATTCCAAGACTGTGGAAGGCACATGTGCTCTAGGACAGGTGGAGAAAGAGGAAAGAATGGCTGCCTCTCTGGTACAAATTGGTGTGAGATCAATCAGAACATCCTCAATAGTGTGGTCAGAAAAGAGAAAACAAAACAATGGAAATCTCTATGGTCATTTACAATGATCAGATTCGACTGGAAATTCAAGAATGTGAACCTAGATTTTCAGTGTCCGAGTGTCTAGAACACAGCCTGCTCAATGAATATTTGTACAAAGAACGAATGAACAGCTCATTGAACTATAAGAGATCCACGGAGTACAGGAATTTTATTTCATATATTTGATTTTTTTAAATTAATTTATTTATGGCTTTATTGGGTCTTCGTTGCTGCGTACAGGCTTTCTCTAGTTGCGGCGAGCGGGGGCTACTCTTCGTTGCGGTGCGCGGGCTTCTCATTGCAGTGCCTTCTCTTGTTATGGAGCACGGGCTCTAGGAGCACGGGCTTCAGTAGTTGTGGCACATGGGCTCAGTAGTTGTGGCTCGTGGGCTCTAGAGCGCAGGCTCAGTAGTTGTGGCGCATGGGCTTAGTTGTTCCGCGGCGTGTGGGATCTTCCCAGACCAGTGCTCGAACCCGTGTCCCCTGCATTGGCAGGCAGATTCTTAACCCCTGCGCCACCAGGGAAATCCCCAAATATTTGATTTTTAAAAGGGAAGAAAAATCCTTTTGTGCCTAAATAGACACAAAGTTTTTAATATCTTTCTTTCAGCAGACATTTACTGAAAATTCACCCTGCACAGCACAATGAGAACCCTTAGCAATGAAAAAGACGTGGAACCGGCTCTCAGAGCTCCATCCCTGAGCTCCGTCTCATGGGGAAGACACAAGTTAAATAAGTTTGTAAGTACACATATTCTAATGATGAAGGAAAACTGAACTTACACTTCCTGACTCTCCTGATAAATTTCACTGTAGCAAAAACAAGTATCCAAAATCATTCCGAAGTATTGGAGGTGGCAATTAAAAATGTTATTTTGAAGACAAAGCTGGTGTTTCTCCCATGAGACGGCATTTTAAATATGACTTAAATCAACAAAGAAATTTGCTTGTCAATTAAAAGTTAGATAATACAGGACAGCATAAAAAAAGAGAGTAAAAATTTTGTCCATTCATATACATTTACAGTATATAAAGTCCCACTGTTTTGTTTGGGGTGATGAACAAATCCTGGAAATGGATAATAGTGATGGCTGTATAACCTCGTGAATGCACTTAATGCCACTGGATTGTATACTTAAGAAATGGTTAGGGACTTCCCTGGTGGCAGCAGTGGTTAAGAATCCACTTGCCAATGCAGGAGACAGGGGTTCGAGCCCTGGTCCGGGAAGTTCCCACATGCCGCGGAGCAGCTAAACCCGTGTGCCACAACTACTGAGCCTGCACTCTAAAGCCCACGAGCCACAACTACTGAGCCCGTGCACCGCAACTATTGAAGCCCGTGCTCCCTAGAGCCCGTGCTCTGCAACAAGAGAAGTCACCGCAATGAGAAGCCCGTGCACCGCAATGAAGAGTAGCCTCCGCTCGCCGCAACTAGAGAAAGCCTGCACACAGCAAAGAAGACCCAATGCAGCCATAAATAAATAAATAAATAAATAAATCTATTTAAAAAAAAAAAAGCAATGGTTACAATGCTAGATTTTAGGATCTGTATATTTTACCACAATAAAAATGAAGGAAAAAACTCTCACCAGACACACAATTTTATAAATGTTTTCTTTTTACAATATAGCACAATATTTCTCCATATCGTTAGAAAGCATTCATAAATATGATTTTATAGATTGAATACTATTTCATCCTATGGCTGAAGCATTTTTTTTTTTTTTTTTTTTTTTTTTTTTGCGGTATGCGGGCCTCTCACTGTTGTGGCCTCTCCCGTTGCGGAGCACAGGCTCCGGATGCGCAGGCTCAGCGGCCATGGCCCACGGGCCCAGCCGCTCCGCGGCATGTGGGATCTTCCCAGACCAGGGCACGAACCCGTGTCCCCTGCATCGGCAGGCGGACTCCCAACCACTGCGCCACCAGGGAAGCCCTGAAGTCTCTTCTTTTAAACCCAAAGAACAAATCAAGAAAATAATGATTACGGCTGGTTTTTTACATAAGTTACTGAAGGAGACAATGTTGTACCAAGGAGGGGGTATGAAAGCTTTTCTGTTTCGGGGTCAAGTCCAGTAGGTACAACATTGGTGCTGTGTATAAATTATCTCATTTAATCCCCATGGCAACCTTATGAGGTGGCTTCTTTATTTTCCCCTTTTAGAGATAAGGAAACTGAGACTCAGGGAAATGAATTAACTTGCCAGGGAGGGCTGGGATTCAGACCCAGGCCCTCTGTCCCCAGAGCCTGCTCTCTTGACTACTCTACTGGGATATATTTAACCCGAACGCTGGGCTCTTCCAGAGACCAATTCTGGCTTGGGTGTGAAGGCCTGGCTACAAATTTTTTGGTGAGAATATTACAGCTGCTTCTTTCAGTTTTATGTGGCTGCATAACAAACACCCCAAACTTTAGTGGGTAAAACATCTATCTATTATGTGCACAGATTGTGTGCGTCAGGGACGGTGGTGCCGGGTTTATCTCTGCTCTGTGACATCTGGGGCCTCAGCTGGGAGGATTTGGTGGCCGAGAGACTCCCCGGCTTGGGGCTGGGTGTTATCTGTTGGTGTCCTAGCTCACATGCCTCGGTTGGTGTTGGCTATCAGCTGGCAGCTCAGAGCTCCTGCACATAGGCTCTTCACGTGGCCTGCAGTTTCTCCCCACCTGGTGGCCTCAGGGTAGCCTCACTCTTACAAGGTGACAGTTCCAAAGCTGAGCATCCCAGTTAGCAAGGCAGAAGCTGCATCGCCTTTGTCACATTCTCTAGGTTTAAACAAGTCACAGGCCTGCCCAGATTCCACTTCGCTTCTCGATGGGGTCGGCAGCTGTCTTTGCAAGCTCCGATTCGCCTCTCTCCTCTTGTTTCCTGCCCAGCTGCTCCTGAATCTTCTAGCTCCGTCAGTGCTCAGCTGGGCCCTTCCTGGGACTTGCAGCCTCCTCCATTCCCTGGTCTATCACAGATCTGTCAGGCGGTCCCAACCCAGAAAGCATTTTGGTGTGGGGCTCTAGGAGAAGCAGCAGATAAGAGGAGACCTTTGATGTATATGGTATCTGCTGAGTTTTGAAGGCATTTACCAATCACCAGGCAGTAGCTACCTCCCTGGACTGTTGGTGAAAACATTTATTCAGACTCTGAAATTCCAGACCCTTACATTTTTTAAAGTAGCCCCTCTCTAACCGATTCACTGAATACTTTTTGAACACTTTTGTCTCATCCCAATACCCACCGTTTCCCTCCCTCCAGGAAGGCGGTGTCTTCTTTGCTCCTCTGCCCTCCCGAGCTCTGGCATGAGAAAAGAGGGCAGAATGGAGACCAGGAACTGTGTCAGGAGGACAGGAGGGCTGTGGGAAGCACGGTTGTCAGGGTAGTGCCCCAGCAGGGCAAGGCCATCATAGGAGCACAGGTGGGGCAGTCTGCCAAGGAAGGGAGGGACGGTTCTTCCAGGGAGGGGAGTAAGCAGGTCCCAGGGGTTTCCCTTGCCGGAGACAGAGTGATGGAGACAGTTTCCTGAGGCACTGGACCCTCCCTCAATGTTGGAGAAGAAGCAAGGGAAGACAGGAATTTCTGTTTGGACTGTCTTGCAACCCAACACCCCACGGGGTCTGAGCTCTGGGGATCACAGCCTTGTAAGCTTTCTGTTAACTCATCTTGAGCTTTGACGACGAGCCCCTGCACACACACACACACACACACACACACACACACACACACGATCTCTATCCTTCACAGCAAGCTCGGGAGTCCTGGAGAAATCTGAGGTTCTCCCAAGTGGCTTATCCTACACTGTTGTCCCCTGCTTTCTTCTGGCAGTGGAACCCTCGTTTTGACAGATAGTGGTTTTGTTTGTTAGGACTGGTGTAACAAAGTACCACAGACTCAGGGGCTTAGACAACAGAAATGTGTTCTCGCACAGCTCTGGAGGCTGGAAGTCCAAGATCTCTGGAGGCTGGAAGTCCGAGATCAAGGTGTCAGCAGAGTTCATGCCTTCTGAGGGCTGTGAGCGAGAATCTCTTCCAGGCCTCTCCCCTAGCTTCCAGGGGCTTCCTGGCAATCCTTGGTGTTTCCTGACATGTAAAAGCATCACCTTGATCTCTGTCTTTTTCTTCTCCTGGACTTCTCCCTGTGTCTTCCGCCTGTGCTTGTCTGTCTCTGTGTCTAAATTTCCCCTTTTTACAAGGACACCAGACATGTTGGATTCGGGTCCATCCGAACAATCTCCTTTAACTTGATTACGTCTGCAAAAACCCTACCTCCACATAAGATCCCATTCTGAGGTACTGGGGCTTAGGATTTTAATGTATGAATTTGCGGGGCGGCCGGGGGCACAATTTAAGCCCTAACAGACAGCATCTTCCAGGGAGCCATGCTCTTCATGGGAGGCCCAAGCCCACACCCAGTGCTGGGGAGTGAATCGTAATCAGCTTATGTCAACCACAGAGGCCCTACTCTCCCTTCCAGGTATGAAGAAGGCAAGAGGATGTGGTATGTTCCACCCAATGAGACAGGAAGGGAAGTCTGCTGAAGAAAATCATCTCTTAGATACAGAGAGACATAGAGGAAGAGATGCCCTTTCCTTTGTCTTATCTGTACCTGATACCTAGAACTGGGGCCATCTTGGAACCACAAGGCGAGCTGGGCTCACCTTCTGGGCCTGGAAATGACAAAAGTGGAAAGGCCTGGGTCTCTGGTGTTGTTCTTGAGGTTCTAAGTGGATGATACTGGAGCCTCCCTTCCTTGAGACTTCTTGTCATCGGAGGTGATTAATTTCCCCTGTTGCTTAAGCCAGCGTGTAATGTACCAGTGTGCTTACCAGACTCTCCTTGGGAAGTGTCCTCTGAGTGGGCAGGAAGAGGCTGACAAGCCTTTGGAAAGGGAGCTGTGCCCGTCGCTGGCTTGTTGGATCTCAGGCCCATTCCCCACCCCACCAGGCCCTGCTCTGTCTCTTGGAAGGAGTGGAGACGGGCACTGACCCCTGGAAATCACGCTTGCCAGCTCTCTGGCCAATAGGTTCCAAGTGGGAGGCCCTGGCAGGAGCCTGAGGGAGGTAGAAGTGGACCTTTTCCCTCCCACCTCTCTACTTCGGGCAGCGTCCACAGCAGTGGCCGCTTCCCCTCAGTTCCAGCACATCTGGTCGGCACCTCTCCCTGTGGTTCCGGCCCCCACTGGACAGCCCCCGGGTCCTCTGCAAGTGGGCCTCGCTCCCGTTTACGCCCAGCCCTATGGGTGGTGGTGCTTCCTGCAGCAGTTAGATATTCTGTTATCTCTGTAGCTAGTTCCCGTCCTACTTAAGTTCCCTTTGCTGAACTGCCTTGTCTGCTCTGGCCTGAGCGATACAGGGCACGACCTGCCGAAGGCGAAGGTTTTGTACCCGTGTGTGGTGGCCTCCCCGCCTTCTAAGGTCACCAGGTCCTGTTGTCAGCGAGGATTTGGTGGGACTGATGGGAAATGCAGGTTGAGGCCAGAGCTGATTTGTCTGCTCAATGAAGGAA
Source organism: Monodon monoceros (assembly GCF_005190385.1). NCBI lineage: Eukaryota > Metazoa > Chordata > Mammalia > Artiodactyla > Monodontidae > Monodon > Monodon monoceros. The sequence goes on from NW_021703775.1 coordinate 80,907,710, forward strand.
AAGACCCCGGGGGTCGGATGCTGCCCCCAGAACGACCCCACCCACAGACCTCGGTCCTCTCGCCAAATGAGGCTGGGCCTGTGGAGGGCTGCCTCTGTGTGTGCCCCGGTCTGGTTCTTGCCCTGCGTGCCACGGGCCCCTCGCTGACTCAGCCCAGCCCTGGACAAGCCTTTCCAAGCCCAGAGCTCTCCTCCAGCTCTCCGAATACTCATAGCAGAGCTCACACCTTTGCCCTCGGGCCCCATGGTGGTACCGCGTGACCACCGTCCCAGGGACCAGGACACCGGAGCGCAAGCCCGGGGATCAGCGGCCCCTCCGGACTGTGAGCTCCTTGAGAGCAGGGGCCTCCTTCGCTCGCCTTCTCCCTGGTGGCTGGAGCGGCCCTGGGCTAGGCCAAGGGCTCACACGCTGTGCAAAGGGAAGCAACGAGCATCCCCTTCAGTTGCTCCTGCAGCCTGTCCTTGGGAGCCCAGACCCACGGCTGCCTTGTGTCCAGGGGCCCCCGCGGCTCTGTCCGCCATGATGCCGCAGGCCGTTTGGAACTCAGCTCTGACTTGGCAGGAAAGGGATGCTAACACCACTCCTGGGAAGAGCACGTTCCAGAAGGTCTGGGTTGTGCAAGGGCCCTCCACATGCTGTTCCCTGCCAAGGAGAGAAGTCTTGCAGGCTCTGGGGATTCCCAGAGGTGGGGCCCCACTAGGGTGGGCCCCCGGCAAAAATGGGGCAGTGGCAAAACCTAGCAGAGGTGCTGCAGCATGTCAGGTCAGAGGTAGTCACCAGGAGTTTAAGAGACAGTTTTCTTTTAGCGCTGGGGAGAAGGTCAGGTTTCACTGGGCCCCCGTCAGCTCCTCACTGGTCCCCAAGAACCCAGCCCCCAGCTGCATACAAAGGGGGGGGGTTCCTCCCTTGCCCAGTACATCACTTGCATGTAGCAGACATTCAATATAAACATGTATTGCACGAATGAATGAATAAATGACCAAAGGAAAATATTCCAAATCTTTTATCCCCCAAATTTTAGATAGCACATGGGGAGAAATTCCCACAAGTTAATCAGTCATGTAGCAAATACAAATCACAGATTTCTCAGGACAGCCCTAGTTTCCATTTAACAAGATTGAGCGACTTCTGTGTACCAGGTACTCGGCTAGACACTTATGAAGACCAGCAAATCATGGTCCTAACTTCAAAGGGAGTGGGAGTGGGGGAGGCCCAAGGTGCCCGGACGGCGTGATCCATGCTGTGATGTCAGGCATGTGGGGCCTGCAGAGCAGAGTGGTTTCAGGTGGCTAGAGCGGCAGGAGATGGGTGAGGCTGGGAAGGTGAGCAGAGCAGACCTCGGAGGCTCCTGGGTGCTAGGCTGAGGCATTTGGACTTTACCCTGTGGACCAAGGGCCACCAGCAAAGGGCTTTAACTAAACAAGTGGTCAGATCTGAAACCTTCTGTCCTGAGGTCAGCCCACGTGTTAGGAAGGTGGCATGTCTGAAGCTGGCCTGGGCACACACTTCCTGGGACTCTGTCTTCAGCCCACTGAAAAGGCAGGCTGTGGGAAGCAAAGCATCACTAAAATCAATGCGCCAGGCAAGTGAGCTACTGCTTCTCAATCTCTGGACAGAGGCCACCTCTTCTCTGCAATGTACTGTGTGGCCATTGACGTGCCGCAGGGCCTTGCTGGGCTCCCAGAGGCCTGGCCCACTTCCTGCCAGATGGCCTTTGCCCCAACAACTCCCAGGGAGCCACACCAGGGCGGAGGCCGGGTGGGGCGGTGATGCAACAGCACTTCATAATACAAACGTCCCAGGACTTCCACCGACACTGGTGTCTTTGGCTCTTCCAACAGGTACTTTTGGAGATGCTCTACTTCTCTGATGACACCTGGGTTGCTCAGAGCAAGGAGGGCCTCCACGGAAGTTCCCTGTGCCCAGAGCACATCACTTGGATATTGGCAAAGATGGTACACTTTCTGCCTCATAGGGTGGATTGGATTTTGGGAAACACCTAAAACAATTTAAGGGCAAGCCTGGAGTATCAGTGAGTAACTGAGCTTCCAAACATTATTTTTGGTCCAGCATCCACATGTGACTAGCAGTGTCCCGTGACTAATTCCTATTTCCCTGAGTTGTGGCACCCTTGCAGGACAGGTCCTAACCCCCCAAAGTCCTCCTGTGGCTGGATGTCATGAGCCTCACACCAGAGTCAACTCTTACTACACTTCTGGGAAGAAATCTGATGCAGAATATATATGACCACGACGTGTGGACAGAACACAAACCCATTTTCCAGAAAGTTCTCAATTTTTACTGGAATGTTGACTCTTCCTTTACTGAGGACATGGATACATAAATTCTTGCTGACCATTGTCTCTTATGTTACTTCTTCTCAGTAAAGGTGACTCCTTAAATTTGTAATTATCATATACATTTATAAGCCCTTTCGGGTAAGTAAGTTAAGAAAAGATACCTTCTGTGCCAGACATGTCCTCACTTTTGGTTCAGAAAATGTGATTTGCAGATTCATACAGAGCTCTTTGTAAAAGAAGTCAGAGATTCTTAGAACACCAGAGTGCAAGAGCCTGAGTTTTCATTCAGTCCCGTCCAGCCAGAGTGCATTTTACAGAAAGAGCTTGAGATCCAGAGAGCAGAAGTGATACCCAGGGACGAGCTAGGTGCCGAGGGTAGCCAAAAAAATTAGAGGTGGTCCCAGAACTTAGGTGGGATGACTAAGGGTACAGAGCTTATTGCCATGTCCAACGTGGTTTTAGATGTTTTTGTTCACTTCCCTAAGTGACTGCTTCTGCACCAAACACAAAAACCTCATCTCCGTGTAAGGGTAACTTCTAGGTGTTGGACTTCACATAGTTTTCAAGGATCTGCTGCTTTTCTCTAAGGAAAAAAGAAAAAGTAAGGGAGAAGATAAACTCTACTGAAAATATGCAGAAAGACATGAATGCCATTCATCTGAACAAAGCCAGGTTTAGTCACTGTAGGTCTACCTTTTCAGATCCAGATTGGTAACTGGGTTTAATGACTCAGGCCTGCTGACTCCCAGACCCAAGGCCAAACTCTAAGAGTCTGTCTGCAGCCAGGAGGGCCAGTTCTCAGGGAAGCCGCACTTCCTCCTTCCCTTGCTTCTGTTTCCCCATCTGGGTCAAGATGGGTCATCTGGGCAAGGCCAGGCCTCCCCAGGGGAAAGTGCAGCACATGGGCAGTTTGGGGTGGGCTAGCAGGAGAGGCAGTGTGTGGAGGTGACCACATGTGAGTAGCACATGTGAGCAGCAGAGGGACAGATCACCTGGCTTCCTGAATCAAGAACTCGCCTCTGGGTTCCAGCTAATACTTCTAATTCTAAAATTCGGTCACAGAACTGAGCTGAAAGGGACTCTAGATCAGGCCCGAACTCTTCCCTTGATGGCTGGAGAGAGGCTCACGGGGGGTCAAGGAGATGGTCAAGGTCACACAAGGCAAGCTGCTGGCGGGACGGGGGGCTGGCTATCCTTCCCTCCACACCGGGCTCCTACTAGGATCCCACACGCTGAGACATCCGGTTCCCTCTGCTGGGAGGAAGCCGAATAGTGGGGACAGTGTTTGCCACGCAAGGACTGGTTGATTGATGTGCCTCGGAGAGCTGGGCAGTGCAGACAATGCTCCCCTCTTGGCCCCGGCTCTGGACATGGGAGACTTCCGGAGTTTGAGGAAAAATCTGCGTGTCACTGGAACAAAATGTTTCTTCTCAGAGTGGGGATAAATACCAGTGTTCACCATGGAATCAAAGCTGTCCCACTTAGTGCCTGGGATGGTAATGGTCTCTGATGGGATTGTTAATTTCATTATTACTCTCATTCCCTCCTAGGAATTAAAATTGCTGAAATGGGGATAACTCCCCTCTCCCTCTCTCTCACTGGTACCCAGTGGTTACTCAAGGACTATGTAAAAATAAGGTTGATCAGGGTGGCCAAGAGAAAAGGGAGCTCTGCCTGTCATATCCCTTCACATATGAAGACTCGTTACTGTTTACTGCTGTCTTCCCTTTTCTTGATTCTGTGGAAGCCATGCATGGTCCAGGGAGAGTTAGATACTCATTCATTCCTGCATTCATCAAACAAGTACTCACTCCTCATAAAGAAGGTTTTTGTAGCTGTAAAGATCCTTGGGTCTTCTAGTCCAGCCTTCTGAGGCCCAGAGAAGGGAGGTACCTTACCCAAGATCACACAGCAAGTTGGGGCCAAGGTGGGCTACAGTCTTGAGCTCTTCCAGGGTCCCTGCCTGGGGCTAGTTTCAAACTTTTTTACTCCCACCCGCAGCCCTCAGGTCGGTCACACCCTAGGTTGGGACATAATCACCTGTTGGATTTTGTCTACAAGGGAAGGAACGGTAAAAATGCAAGGGGCAAAAAGTGCCCCCAATCCCTCCCTGGGGCCGGCAGTGGGGGGCGGGGGCGGCCTGCACCCTGGAAAGGCCAGTTCTCCATCAGAGCCTTGGCTGCGCTCCTGGGGACTCCCAATTGATGACAGTTTTTGCCATATGTATTTCTTGAGTAGACACTGGTGGTGTTGGGACTCAACTCTCCCAAAGCGTGCCAATCGCTGCTGCCCTTTAAGAAGTCTTTGATGAGTGCCACCCAATACAACTAAGGGCAGTGGATCGCTCGGTGGCTTGCAGACCTGTTACTTCCTACCTCTTCCCCTAATGCCCTGAGACGAGTCTTTGGCTTAGTAAGCGTAACGTGTATCTTCGCTTGTCCACTGCTGTCTGCCACCTAGTTGGAAGACACCTGGATATGTTAGACACGGTTTACAGGCGCAGTGGCTCGGGAGCTGCCCCCAGCTGTGCCGCTAGCTTGCCGGGTGACATTTCTCCCTTCTGCGTCTCTGCCCCCTTCTTCGTGGGGTGGGACTGCGCCAGAATCGCTTCCAGGTCCCTCCCATAGGAATGGAGACGCCGGGCAGAAGGAGCCAGAGTGTGCCAGGTGGGGTCCACGTGGCCCGCTCGCGCCCGCGATTTCCTTTCTCCGCCCGAGGGCACGAGGCATTTAGTGCCAGGTGGAAGAACAGTGCTGCTTGGCGCAGGAGCTGAAATTTAGCGGCGGTCGGAGGCTGGTTTCGCAATTCTTCGGCTGCGGCTCTTCGCCCCAGGCGGAGCGCCAGGCGCAGGCGCCTGAGGGTGCGCTATTGGAGCCCAGGGCCCGCGGCGTGTGCGCCTGCGCGGGCCTGCAGCTGGCCCGGGAGGGGCGGGAGCCGCTCGGATGCGCTGACGTCGAACCGCCCGCGCCCCCCGCCCCTCCGCCCGGCTCCGGGTTGGCCGCCGCCGCGCCCCGCCCCCTCCCTGGGAGGACGCCCGGACGGAACCGATCGCGGCTGGTTTGAGCTGGTGCGTTTCCATGACGACACGCACGGCGCTATAAGTAGCGGAGCTGCGGCGAGTCGCGCTTTGTCAGTCCCCTCAGTCTTCCTCAGCCTCCGCCGCCGCCGCTGTCCCTCTGCCAGCGCTCCGGCACCACCTCGGGCCGGCGGTTCTCCGCGGGAGGGAGTGAGGTGGCGGGCGGCCGGGCGGGCGGCTGACGGGGGCGGCGGGGACAGCGGCGGGGCGGCCGGCGGCCCTGCGCGCTCGGCGGCGGCGTCTGGTCTCCATGGGGTCTGCCCGCGGCGCCCGTGCGCTCTAAGGTGAGAGGGGCGCGTCCGGGCGGTTGGAAGGCCGGGGGAGCGGGGGTGACGGCCACGTGTCCCTGCGCCCGGGCCCGGCCTGAGGCCGGAGCAGCTCCCGCGCCGTGGAGCTGCGAGGACACGTGGTCGCAGAGCCGGCCGCCGGCCCCTGACCTCGGTGAGCTGCTGCGCCCCCGGCCCTGGCTTCCCCGGTGAAGCCGGTCCCCGGTGAAGCCGGCCCCCGGCGCGCACGGCGGCCGCCCTCCCGGCTCAGGGCAGCCTGGGCTGGAACGGCCCGGGGTTCACCTCCTCCGAACCACGTCAGTGAGGGTTTCTGAGCCGGAAGCTGTTGAAAAGGGTCGGTCGTTACTTCAACTGCTGTGGTTTTTTTTAAACCCATGTGGCAGTCCGGTAGCAGGTGCAGGAGAGGTAGGAGGCGAGCCGGCGCAGGTCTCCGGGCTCCCATCGCTCGCGCTCACTTCTAGAAGGAAGAGACGTGCCATTCCGCCGTATTGCCCTGGAATTTACTTTTTTTTTTTTCATTTTAGCTTTTATTTGTGCTATGTGTACAGAGCGAATGACCCAATATAGAAACCCACTCGGGTCGCTAGAGCTGAGATGAGATAACCTTGTAGTAACAACTGATAATAGTCAGCCGGCCATGGCTTAGAGTTGTTTACGGGATCTTTGAATGACTTGGTGAGTCAAGAAAAACCTATATTATTAAGATCCCAGTTCAGGCTTAGGCATAGGAGCCAGTCCCAAGATCTTCCCAAAAAGGCCACCTGTGTTTGAAAATGCAAAACAGTGGGGGAAAGTGGGGAGTAGAACCTCTTAGAAATGTCTAGGGAAAACAAAGAATGTGTTGACTTCATTCAAACCTAAAATAGGGCGTAATTTAGTTTACTTGTAAATTTTTCAGTTGCTGTTTGAATTAGTACCTGTCTTTTCTAACGTTACCCAGTTTGCAGTAAAGCATTTCATAGCAGAGTGCCGCTATCTTGCGCTAGTCCGAGTCATTTTAAGTAACTTAGCTATACCGAAAGGACACCAAAAGGTGTTCTTGCGTGAAATGTCTCTATATCAAGTTATCGAGATAGGGCTTCCCTGGTGGCGCAGTGGTTGAGAATCCGCCTGCCGATGCAGGGGACACGGGTTCGTGCCCCGGTCCGGAAGATCCCACATGCCGCGGAGCGGCTGGGCCCGTGAGCCATGGCCGCTGAGCCTGCGCGTCCGGAGCCTGTGCTCCGCAACGGGAGAGGCCACAACAGTGAGAGGCCCGCGTGCCGCGAAGAAAAAAAAAAAAAAGTTATTGAGATAAAGCTTTGAAAGATACAAGAAAGCAAAATACTTAGTAGGGGTGTATTTCAGAGAAACGAAAACGTCCTAAGCTTAAGCCTGAACATTGCCTTAAAAATGTTTAACAAGACTCTCAATAGCCCAATCTGTCACCGGTGAGCGTATTTAAATGTTGTTATGTAGACAGAATGGGTTTGCCGGCAGTTAGTCTCTTCCCTTCCCCTACGCGCGATTTAGGCAACATAGGTGGTTGACAATGCCAGTAAGTCACATTAGATCAAGCCTTGCAAGTTCTACCGTGCATGGGTTTGGATTTATGGCAGGCCCGTCCCCCTGGGCCTCTCATAGTGTCCCATGCCAGAGCAACCTGGCCCAGAACCATTGCCTGGCCTCTGCCCGTAGGCTGCAGGCACTGAAGCGGGTTGCACAGTGGAAAAGAAGCCCTCCCTGGCAGAAATTAAATAGGTTAAAATCAGTAATTTTAAGACAACTGTCATTGACCAGTGTCGTATTTCATGAAGGCCAAGGACAGTGGCTCTGATTGTTAAATGAGCTTTATTTTTGCTTATTCATAAGTTATTGTTGGCTTATTTTTGTTATTCATAGTTAGTCAAAACTTATTCCCAGGTGATGATCATTCATAGCTAAGCAAGTATTAGAGTGCCTGTAAGGACAGTTGAGGTTCCCAGAGTTGCTAATTTAGTAGGCACTGGTTTAAGAATACTGATTTCTGATCAGCTACAGCAACTGTAATACATTATGTTGATTTGAAGATTGCAGTTTTTTTGTTTTTATTTTTGTGGTATGCGAGCCTCTCACTGTTGTGGCCTCTCCCATTGCGGAGCACAGGCTCCGGACGCGCAGGCTCAGCGGCCATGGCTCACGGGCCCAGCCGCTCCGCGGCATGTGGGATCTTCCCGGACCGGGGCACGAACCCGTGTCCCCTGCATCGGCAGGCGGACTCTCAACCACTGCGCCACCAGGGAAGCCCCGAAGATTGCAGTTTTAAAAAACACATGCCTAGCATGAAAATTAGCGCATAAAATTCTCAGGAAACTTAAGAGCACTCAGTAAGTTGAGAGCAATGATGCCTGTTAGTCACTAAAAGTTGTTCTGTATAAGACTTAGGAAATAGCAAGATGTTTATACAGCAACTTTGAAAAATTGCTGTCATGCTATTTTAAGCTTCTAAAGAGAAACAGATCCGAAATAAAGTAAGCTAACTGTCATGAAACTTTTTCCCTATCAGTGAACTAAGTGCAGGAAAGCTTCTGAAACCTGCATTCAGCAGTTTTTAGCAGGGATATTTGAAATGCTTTTTTTGAGGTGGACAGTACTATATATGGAAGTTCAGTGTGAAAAAATGTAGCGTTGAATCTGTGGTGTCCTCATTCCGTTGAGGTTTATGGAGTCACGTGACCTAAAGCTAGGAATAATGGGATTCCCAAACCCAGTGAGTGAGGTGTCTGTGGAGGGTGCTTGAGTGGCCCTGCTTCCTGTGCGCGCTGCCAGTAACTGATCTTCCAATTTAATGTGTTCCGAAGGTGGACAGCAGATGGTGCGTTTGTCGGGACATTTTCACTGCTGCAGCAGGGGCACGCACACCTTTCGGTGGGACTTGGAATTCCTAGAGAATTGCCTTTGTGAAAAGCTGGCATAATTTCTTTAAATTTCATCTCTTAGTTTCCCTTGTAAGTATTCATGGTTGTTGCAGGCTTATCTTATTAGGAGTTACTAAGTATTGCTAAGACTTCTGAGTAAATCGTCTGCCCTGTCTGCAGTTTGTTGTTTCAGAAAGATATCAAGGAACCATGAACAACTTCAGTAATGAAGAGTTTGACTGCCATTTCCTGGATGAAGGCTTTACTGCCAAGGACATTCTGGACCAAAAAATTAATGAAGTTTCTTCTTCTGTAAGTGTATGCTAAGTCCTTGCTGGAAGTGCAGCTTTGAGAATGTTGGGTTGGATGGGAAGCTTCACTGGGGTCTTGCGGAAATGGAAATGTCTTATTAGGGAATTCAGAATTTAATTGGCTATGGATGGTGCAATAACAATGATATTCATGCCAGGAATTGACTAAATAGAGTAGGATTCATGAGAATGACGGGCAAGGGAAGGGAAGCCTGCGTGTTGGACACATTGTTAGGCCGCTGATGGGTTTCCTGTAACCACTGTCACTGCAGGACGATAAGGATGCCTTCTATGTTGCGGACCTGGGAGACATCCTAAAGAAACATCTGAGATGGTTTAAAGCTCTTCCTCGGGTCACCCCCTTTTATGCAGTCAAATGCAATGATAGCAGAACCATAGTGAAGACCCTAGCTGCCATAGGGACAGGATTTGACTGTGCCAGCAAGGTGAGCAAAAGCCGCAGAACTCACATGATTGTAATGGCCTCGGTGTTCCTAACAGGGCAGACCAAAATTGCGTTGCTTGGGCAGGAGATGCTAATGAATTGAGTGGGGGTGGTGACAGTTTCCCATGTTTTTCTGTTTCTTCCATGTATTAGCTACATGTATTGTAACACCTCTTCTTTTTCAGACTGAAATCCAGTTGGTGCAGAGTCTCGGGGTGCCTCCAGAGAGGATTATCTATGCAAATCCTTGTAAACAAGTGTCTCAGATTAAATACGCTGCCAATAATGGAGTCCAGATGATGACTTTTGATAGTGAAGTTGAGTTGATGAAAGTTGCCAGGGCGCATCCAAAGGCCAAGTAAGTTACTCCTCCATTTGAGGGCAGGGTCAGATGTGGCATCTGTATAATAATGGCAGACAAACTCAAATTTCCAGTTGTTAGATTTCCGTACTTTAGTAAATTATCTGTGTACTGGGTCAGAGACAAAGTAGAAAAAAGCTTAAAGCCTCTTGATTAATAAAACCAAATTAGACTTAAACCACAGGGTATCAGAGCCCAGGAGTCTCTGTCTTAACCATGGCTGTAGGTGATCTTCTGTTATGGGAAACTTGATACACTTTTCTTGCCTCTAGGTTGGTTTTGCGGATTGCCACTGATGATTCCAAAGCAGTCTGTCGCCTCAGTGTCAAATTTGGTGCCACACTCAAAACCAGCAGGCTTCTTTTGGAACGGGCGAAAGAGCTGGATATCGATGTCATTGGTGTCAGGTGAGATCTTGGTGATGGCAGAGGTAGAGATTAAGATTAGACAATGCAAGTTTTTATAGGTTTTCTCCCACTGTGAATAGTTATTTCCAGAAATAGTAAGAAATAGCATATTCTACTTTTTTTGCCCCAGCTTCCATGTGGGAAGTGGTTGTACTGATCCGGAGACCTTCGTGCAGGCCATCTCTGATGCCCGCTGTGTCTTTGACATGGGAGTGAGTATATGTGAACCCCAAGTGGGAGGAGGGGGGGCAAGGATGACAGTAATAACTAGTCCCAATTCCAGAACTGACCTTTTGTAGAGGTCATCTCATATTACAGACATTTAACCCCATCTGCTGCGTGCATTTGTCATGCCTTGTTATGAATCTGGCTGCTTGGTTGACTTAATTTGATTGAATTAACTTTCTTGACTCTAGGCTGAGGTTGGTTTCAACATGTATCTGCTTGATATTGGTGGTGGCTTTCCCGGATCTGAGGATGTAAAGCTTAAATTCGAAGAGGTAATTTATAACAAAACTATAATCTGTAGCTCTTAGCAAGTTCTTTTTTGGAATATTTCAAAACTTAACTAGTTTTAACAGATAGTAAAGGGACTATACAAACGTGAAAATAAATGTCTTGGTGTGGTAATTTGAATGACTTCTGTGCTATTTAAAATGGTACTTAAGGGGACTTCCCTGGTGGCGCAGTGGCTAAGACTCCGAGCTCCCAATGCAGGGGGCCCGGGTTCAATCCCTGGTCACGGAACTAGAAGAAGTTAGGCCATTATATGCTACTCATTTATAAAATAAATCCGTATTCTTTTTTGTTAAAATTATGTGCATAGGCAGAATAGAAAGTTTTGTTCTGTTGGCGCATATTTGCTAGATAAAAACATTTAGGCACTTTGTAAGTGGTAGTAAATTTGTATCATTGTTTAATAAAATCATATCCATAACATCTTAAAGAGGGTAGAAAGGGTGTCTGGAGGGGAATCAAAATGAAACCACAGGGATGTACAGGCTGGTTTTCAGGGAGATGTTTATCTTTTGCTGTTGTTTGAGGGTAAACCTCTCTGCTGATGACTGCTCTCAGTGTTTTTGATGTGTCATGTCCCAAGGTGCTGGTCCGTGTGAGTTCCCCTTGATGACTAACTGCTCTTTTCTATCTCACTCTGGTAGATTACCAGTGTAATCAACCCGGCGTTGGACAAGTATTTTCCATCAGACTCTGGAGTTAGAATCATAGCTGAGCCAGGCAGATACTATGTTGCATCAGCTTTCACGCTAGCAGTTAATATCATTGCCAAAAAACGCGTGTTAAAGGAACAGACAGGCTCTGATGGTACGTACAAAGGATGATTCATCGCGTGTATAACAAAGTTGGTACATAAAGTGGTAATTGAGACTGATTCTGCTTTTCTAGATGAAGATGAGTCAAGTGAACAGACGTTTATGTATTACGTGAATGATGGAGTGTATGGCTCTTTCAACTGCATCCTCTACGATCACGCACACGTGAAGCCTCTTCTGCAGAAGGTACCTTGTGAACACGCTGTAGACGGCGGTTAAGGTGATTGGTCAGGACAAGTGTAAGCAGGTGTGCTTTTCCCCCTCTCAAACGTAGAGACCCAAACCAGATGAGAAGTACTATTCATCCAGCATCTGGGGACCGACCTGCGATGGCCTGGATCGCATTGTCGAGCGCTGCAACTTGCCCGAGATGCATGTGGGCGATTGGATGCTCTTTGAAAACATGGGTGCTTACACTGTCGCTGCTGCTTCTACTTTCAATGGATTCCAGAGACCAACCATCTACTATGTGATGTCAGGGCCCACATGGTTAGTGACAACAGTGTGTGTGTTTATGTCTCCTGTAAGAAAATAAAACCTTCCAGGATTTATTATGCTTGCTCTTGTCGAATAAGAAATTGTTTTACTTAGGGTTAAATAGTAACTTTTTTTTTTTTTTTTTTTTTGCGGTACACGGGCCTCTCACTGTTGTGGCCTCTCCCGTTGCGGAGCACAGGCTCCGGACGCACAGGCTCAGCAGCCATGGCTCACGGGCTCAGCCGCTCCGCAGCACGCAGTATCTTCCCGGACCGGGGCACGAACCCGTGTCCCCTGCATCGGCATGTGGACTCTCAACCACTGAGCCACCAGGGAAGCCCCAGTAACATTTTTTTAAATTGTTTTTCTCTCCATATTAATGTATGCTTTAGAAATTTTGGAAAATACAATGGAAGGAAAAATCCCTTCAATAATTGTGATCTGTATTTTCAGATTTTTAAGGCATAATCATTTTAGAAAAGATTGATCAGGATATTTCTATGCAGCTAGAATATTTTAATTAGTGTCTGTGACTTGTGCTTTCCTTGTTACCGTAAAGATGGTTCTGAAGAAATGCTTGCTGTAGAGCTACGTTGAATTGCTTCCCGATGACATAGTAACCAAGGACATAAATAGGCTCATGAATAAGTTATTCTCAGTTTCTCGGTGTGGAATTGCTCAGTGAGGGGTGACTCAGGGTTCTGAGCATGCCACTTCTGTCTCTTTCAGGCAACTGATGCAGCAAATCCAGAACCACGACTTCCCACCCGGAGTAGAGGAGCAGGACGTTGGCACTCTGCCTGTGTCCTGTGCTTGGGAGAGTGGAATGAAACGGCATCCAGCAGCCTGCGCTTCAGCTCGTATTAATGTGTAGATACCATTCTTGTAGCTGTTAACTGCGAGTTTAGCTTGATTTAAGGGTTTGGGGGGGACCACTTAACTTAATTACTGCTAGTTTTGAGATGTCTATGTGAATAGGGTTGGCACAGATGCAGCAACGTGGAAGACTAGGCGATGGGGTCACACTTATCTGTGTTCCTATGGAAACTATTTGAATATTTGTTTTATATGGATTTTTATTCACTTTTCAAACATGCTACTAAAGCGTGCCCCTCAGGTGCTGAGCAAGCGTTTGTAGCTTGTGCATTGGCAGAATGGGCCAGAGGCTCAGTGCTGTGACCTGTCTGAAGTAAAGTATAGGCACTGGGAAATCCGTCTACAGCGTGTCCATTCCAGATGGCTCACCTTGCGTGTGGTTTACAGGTGGGAAATTGGTGCTTCTCCCATAGGCTGAGAAAATTGCCCCAGAGGGCTAAGGAGTTGACAGGTTTTTAATATTTTGAAGACCCATGGAATGCCTTTTTCCTGTCTGACATTTTTATTTCAAGTGCACAAGTCCTGTAGGAAGTTTGCTTTGGATTCTCAGAATAGTGAGTGGGTCTAGCCCCATGTGCGGTGGAAGGAAAAGGAGGGGCGAGACAGTGGGCAGTCTCTGCTGTTAACGGCTCAGTCCACCCTGGATGCGACTGTGAGCCTGGAGTGCCCAGGGCCCCTTGTTAACTAGCCGGCCTGCGGCGAGCAGGGCCAGTGCCCAGGCCCCCTGCACCCTGCCTCCAGAGGCTAGACACAGGCCCTCCCCGTCTTGACTTCACTAGTTGCATAGTTACAACTAGTTAGGAATGTAGCACAGCTTTCGGTAGTTGTTACACGTGTTATAGATCTTTACCTTCCGACCTTGGCCTTTTATATTCTCTTACTCAACCTGTACCCCCAGTCCTCAGAAGAGGTTGGCAGGCTCTCATACTAAATTTCCAAAATGGGAATTGTGAATTCCTGCTGTAGCACAGGGAGGAGGGAGGAAAGGAAGGCCATGTAAAAGCCAGGTGTCACCTTAGTGACTGCCACTTGTCTGTACCAGACACTGCAGACGCCATTGAGTGTCTCACCAGCTTCGTTAGAGGGACACGGGGAGACAGCATGTGGTACAGATGGAAATGCTGCAGCTTCCTGCATCTCAGGGACTACATTAAGCGCTTCTGCTGATGCCGTTAGTACCTTTACCAAGGAGTTGAGGGGGGGAGTGACTTGTGATTCTAAAAAGCCACCTTCCCCCAAGCCCCGAGTTCCACCTGGAGACAGCACATTGCTGTGATCGCTGACGTCACATCTCGGCTGATTAGCCAGACCCCTGAATAGGACTTCTTAGGAGCCACAGAGAAAATAGGTCTGACTGGAGTCTGGGCAGAATAGAGGAAAGAACACGAGTGGACTGTCTGTCCGACTTTCTGTGAGCACATTCTTTTCTGGGTCCTCAGTCTGCCCGCTGCTAATGTTCAAAATAAAGGAATTGGTGTTCTGTATGGATTAAGTGCCAAGAAATGCAAGCTAGATGCCATGCCTAAGATTTTGAGAAATTAGATTTTCTACCTTCAGAAGTGAGGAGTAACAAGATGCCCTAGTGACAGCACTGAGCTTGGATTGAAAAGAGGAGAGGTTTTCCGCTCAAAAAGTATGCAGTACTGAGGGCTTGGGAACTGCTCTTCTCGCAGCCTGTTAGGTAAAAGTGCAGTCCAGCCAACTGGCCAGTGCTGGTGGGGACAGAAGTAGCCCCAGGTAGTCCCATGGCGCCCATACAACAGCCTCTGAACCTGGCTCATGGCAGCTTGGTGAAGCCACTTGTGAACCCTAGAGCCTGTATGGTGACACGGCCTGGGCTGGGCCAAATGGCCTCCCGTGGCCCCTACACCTGGGTGTGGGCGAGTTTGGCAAAAGGATGGAGATCTCAGACGGCTGGGTGTGTGTCGGTCAACACTGTCCTCCAGGACCCTCAAGTTCTAGCTTGTAGTGTGCACTTAGTATGTCCATTACAGATGGTACTGTCTGGTCATTCATAGAAATGACATTTCTAGACCTTGATTTGAAGTGAATACAGCTCTGGCCTCCACCAAGGCTGTGGGTGACTCTTCCTCCTGAGGGTGTTGGAGTCTCCACGCAGGCCCCCATGGGAGGGGCTACTGGTTCAAGGTAAAGGAAGTGGTTTCCAAGCCCCTGCATTTGAATCACTTGGGGAGCGTCTGAAAATGCAGATTGCCGGGTCCGCCCCAGGACTGGGGACGGAGTGTGGGGCAGCGGGTAACCACCTGGGCAAAGTAAGATGTCACTGATGCTCCTTACACCACAGTAAATCCCAGATGAAAGTTCTCATTGTGACAGGTTAGGCCACAAATGTATTAGAAGAAAACATTTGAAGTCAAGAATGCAAGGGGCAGGGGCTTCCTTGGTGGCACAGTGGTTGAGAGTCCGCCTGCCGATGCAGGGGACGCGGGTTCGTGCCCCGGTCCGGGAGGATCCCACATGCCGCGGAGCGGCTGGGCCCGTGAGCCATGGCCGCTGAGCCTGCGCGTCCGGAGCCTGTGCTCCGCAACGGGAGAGGCCACGTGGAAGGGGCCAATTTCTTTCCTGTTCAAAGAGCTCCAATAAATCCGTAAAAAAGAATTCAATAGAAAGCGGGCAAGCCACTTAGGTTCACAGAAAAGAAAAAACTTTGAACTTGAACAAACTTTAAAACTCAAGTGCATATTAAAACTATGAGAATCTATCACCTGTCAGTTTGATGAACGTAGAAGAGTGCACTGGCTTCCTGGGTGAGCAGGCTGGCTCGCCCAAGGCAGATGGGAAACAGAATGAGAAGAATCTCTGGAGGGAATTTGGCAATATCAGAAATAATCCACGTTACCTTTGCCCCGACACGTCTACCTGTAAGAGTTTTCTGATAAGTCGGCGTAAGGCTGCTCATTGTGACAGTGTCTGTACAGCACGTATTAGAAACAACCGTATGCTCGTCAAGGGGGTGCTTGCTGATGAGAAGATCCCTGGAACACACGGCTGCTTCAAGACGCAGAGCCCTGCAGGAGCTGGTGGGGGACGCTCTCCAAGCTGGAGAAAGAGGGCCAGAGGGGCACCGTGCAGTGAGCTATCCCCTGTGTAAAAGGCAAGCCAGGCTTGGTGTGCACGCGTGTACCTGCACACGCGTGGAAACTTCTGAAAGGACTGACAGGACACGCAGCAGGAGGATGGAGGCCTGAGGAGGGGAGTGGAGACCGACTTCATATGCACTCTTACACGTGTCTATTGCTGAGCTTAAAGGAAGCAAATGAATATGCCTTCTGGGTGAGGAAGGAGAGGCCCAGAGAAAAAGTCCTCAGAGCGGCTGAACCAGGGCCCGCGGGCTGGGCCGGGGCAGGGCGGCGTGAGGCAGGGCGGCGTTGGCCAGGGCCGCTCTGCAGGGCTGGCTCGCACCCACCCAGCTCCTGAGGCTGCCGGAAGAAGCGGCCGAGTCTTCGGGGCGAGTACTCACCCGCCCCGCCCCCCCCCACACACACACCTCTGCCCCGCAGCCCCGTCCCCTCCCGAGCGGGGCCGTCTGCCCTGACAGGGCGCAGTCCCCCCGAGGACGGGGTCAGAGCCTGAGCCTGCACCTGGACCCGTGCGCACCCAGGGCGCCACTGTCCACGCCTTCCGCAGCCCTCTCTAGCCTCCTGGCTGACCAGCCTTCGTGCTGCCTCGCAGGCGGCCCGCTGGCCCACGCAGGCCTCACTCAGCCTGTCTTCTGTAGCCCTGTGCTCCCCACGGCCCACGGTGACCCCTATGATGGTCACCTTGCATCTCTGTGCAGACTCCATCCTTGTCAGGTTACTCAACCTGCCAGCTGGTCAGGCTGTATTTTATGTGGCAACCCTATCAACCAGGCTTCCGAGTCCCGGGTACCAGGAGCCCGGCCTCAGCTTCTGTGTGCTGTGTGGCCCACGGGAAATCAGGTGCTCCCCCGGGCTTTAGGCTGTCAAATGGGACAGAGGCAGAAAGCTCCTACATGAAGCTGGCCGGAGAGGCTCCGAAACCAGGCTGGGGGATCCGCGCTCCCAGGCCCGGACGGCCCTCCCGGCTACGGCCACCAGGGGGCAGCAGCACCTCGCGCTTGAGACTCCTCGGCCCATCTGGAGCTGCGACCAAGTGGGCAGGTCCTTCAGTCCCTCAGCAAACGATGGCAGAGGCCTGACTGACAGGAGGGCTGTGGGGACTGGAGCGTGGCCTGGCTCAGGGGGAGATCCAAGGGCAGCCACACCTGGGCAGCTAGGCTTTGAGGCTCCAGACATCTCGTCCTGGACCAGGCTGCTCCCCCCAAAAATCTTGCCGAGCCCCACAGACGAAGACTCCCCCAGCCCAGCCCTCACCCCCTGCCTGTCCGGAGTGGGTGATGCCCCCAGCCTGGGCTCCTGAAGTACCCACACCACACTTGGTGACCTGGCCGGCCACCCCTCAGGCGCCCCCTGGACACACCGCTCGTGCCCGTGCCCCCCCCCCCCCCCCCCCCGGGCCCGGCGGCCAGGCTCACCCGCCCCCGCCCCCCGCTGAAGCGTGGGTGGCGTGGGAAGCAGGGGGCACTGCCCTCACAGTCCACCCGCTGACCAGCCCTTGAGGCCTAAGTCCAGGTCCTGCTTATCCCCACACATCGGTCCCCGGGCGCCCAAGGCTGCTGGTGTTACCCCTCCCCATCTTCGCCTGGCACGGGGCCATACTCTTCCCACAGCGGGGCCGCCCCACCCTGGGCGCCTGGTGCCAGCCCCGGATCTGGCGCCCCCTTCTGGAGGAGCCAGGAACCATCTGCAGCCCTCGCTCTGAGCTGGAGGGGCAGAGGGGCAGATCCTGGCCCACGGGCATCCTTGCCCTCCCCCAAGGCTCTGCAGCCTGTCCCTCTTTATGTCACACTTAGTCATTCCACTTGTAGTACCTTATTCTACAGAAGTAATCCCGATGGACACAGAGATGTATATAAAACGTATTCACATTGTTTGTGACAGGGAAAAGCAAACTGTCAATCTAATTGCAAAGAATTGATTAAACTATGGGACATCAATATGATGGAACACTACATGATACCTCATTAAGTGAAAAAAGCAGGAATATGAAATAGCAAGTGTACTACAATTCTATTTTTGTAATCCCTAAGTGTACAAATATATTTATAGAAAACAATAAAAAGACTGAGAATATACACCAAAATGAACAGTGCTTATGTCTGGGTATTAAATTTATAGGTAATTGTTCTCTTGTTACTCTGTATTTTCTATAAAGAATATATGTAACTCTTAGAGAAAGTTTAAAAGCAACATAAAAGCTATCAGAAAAATGAGGCCTTAAAAAAAATCCTATCACAACAGTATCATGCCAAAAGCTAAGCATATATTATATTAAGAATTCAATATTTTCAATTTTAGATTGAAATCTAAAATTGAATTTTAGATTGTGAGATCAAGGTCAGCACCCTTGGCTCTCTGGGCCCCTGCCTTATGTGCCCAGGGTCACGTGGCTTGTCAGTGGCCAGGCTGAGACTTGTACCCTTGCCTCTGTGTCTGAGGCCCACTGGGTGCAGTTCCAGGCTGTGGGGTGGACCCCACGCTTCGTTTGTTCACTCACTCATTCTGAGCCTCTAATTTGTTTTTCCCCCTCTTGTTTTTGGCCATGCCACGTGGCTTGCGGGATTCTCAGTTCCCCGACCAGGGATCGAACCCGGGTCGTGGCGGTGAAAGCCTGGAATCCTAACCACTAGGCCACCAGGGAACTCCCTAATTCTAAGCCTGGCCTGTACCGGCTCTGGGTAGGGGAAGGGGGAAGGCGACCAGAAGGAAGTGAATTATGAGGTCAGTACAAGGGAAGCAACGCTGTGGGCGAGGGGAGCACGGGGGCCATGGGGAGTATCTGGGGAGGGTGGGGACGGCTTTCTGGAGGAAGGGGCGTTTGCATGGCGTCTTGGGAAAGGCAGGTGTGTGGGCGTGCATGAAGTTCATGGAGGCCGTTTCAGCCCAAGCTGGGGACAGGAGTAGGGTGGGTGCCCTGCTGTGAAAGCCGACTGGGCCAGCTCAGAGCCAGGGCCAGGGGCTCGGGTCCCGCTCCCACCCACCTGGAAGGAGCTGCAGGGCTGCCACCCAACACAGCCTTGCACACGTCCCCAGAAGCCACTCACCTGCTGATACGGGCCCAGGCCAGACGCGCCGGGAGTCTGGTGCCGAGTCTCTGCACAGGTGGTGCCTGGGTGTGCGTCTATGACACTGCCTTGTAGGGCAGACACACACCCCAAACTAGATGCCTGAGTCCCACCAAGCCCTGTCACTCACACACACACACACACACACACACACACACACACACACACACACACACACACACACACACACACA
>NW_021703775.1:80926825-80934830 GCF_005190385.1 Monodon monoceros
ACACACACACACACACACACACACACACACACACACACACACACACATGGTGAAAGGGGCACTGTCTGGGGGGTAGGATCATCTGACTAGTTCTGATTCTGCCACTGAGTTCCTGGGACCTGAGGGACATGGCCGGTTGTTAGCCGAATCCCCGGAGTGAGTGACGGGCCTGTGGGTCATCCCTGCCCTTCCCTGGGCCGGTTTCCTCATCGCCTAAGACTCCTTAAGGCACCACCCTGACCCCCAGATCCACATCTTCCACATTTGTGTGGAAGCACTTGGGATGGTTATTTTAGGTCAACTCGCCTGGGTCGTGGGTGTCCTGACAGTTGGTTAAACATTATTCTGGGTGTGTCTGTGAGGGCGTTTCTGGGGGAGATGAACATTTGGCTTAGCAGACTGAGTAAAGCAGAATGCCCCCCTCCCGCCCCCGGCAATGTGAGCAGCCTCATCCAGAGGGTTGACTAGACAAAAGGCTGAACTGAGCAGGGAGATTTCGTCCTCTGCCTGCCGGGCTTGGGCTGGGATGTCGGTCTCCTGCCTTCAGATCCAGACTGGAACTAATGCCGTTGGCTCTCCTGGGTCTCCAGCTGGTAGATCTTGTGTTCATTACGCCTCCATAATCTCATGAGCCAATTCCTTGCAATGAATCTTTCTCTCTTTCTCCCCCCGCCCCACCCCAGTATACATGTGTGCATACAGAGGGAGACACCCCCTTGGCTCTGTTTCTGGGGCGAACCCTGGCTACAGCGGTCATTCCCATCTGTGCCTGATTCCTGGGCAATGTCCCTGTTAGTAGTACTGCAGCACTCCCCGCCTCTCCTCAACAGGCAACAAGCACTATTGATTTAGCCTTGGCCAGTTCTCCTTACATTTTGTAAAATACAAGCCCCTCTCAGGGAGGGGAGATTCCTCCAGGCCAGGCGGAGTTGGCAAGGCACCATCCTGCTTCTCTGTAGCAAGCTGGGTCCACCCCCGGGTCACCCGGCCTCCCCCTCCTACCCCGCCCTCCCCCTGGCACCGCCCACGAAGGTCCAGCCTCGGGCAGTGCCACTGGCTGGAAAGTCACTTGCAGAAGGGCTCACCGTTTCTATTCAGAGGCCTGGAGTGGTAAAAGGTATTAAGATTACTAAAATCAGCAAAACAGCCAGGGTCCCTGACAGCCTGCTGTGGGTCAGGCTCCGAGCTACACGCTCGGCCCACTTACCTTGATCACCTGTCTCCCGGCTGCACTGCTTCCACCGGTGAGACTCAGCGAGGTCACGTGGCCCATGGGTGGATGTGCCAGACGCTGGAACCAAAACCCCAATACTGTTCACGCTTCCCGGCGCCACGCCCTCTGTGGGGAGGGGGCCCTCATCAGCTGGGTGCATCCTGTCCGGCCAGTCATGGTCACCTCACACTCCCGGCCAAGGCACTGAGAAGCGGTGGGCAGGGAGCACAGGAGAATTCTGGAAAGTTCTCCTCCCCTTTAAGGAAGAACAGAGGACAGGCTGCTTCTCGTCCTGCCCGTGGAAGGCTCCCGTGTCGGCTGCACTGCCCTGCACGGTGACAGCCCTGCGGGGACCCCAAGGATTCAAGTGCGAGGACAGAAGCTGCCCGTGAGGCCGGGGGCAGGGCGGTGGGGGAGGCGGAAGGAACCTGGGCATCCTTAGCGACGCCCCCAGCTGCCACATTAGTCTCGCCACGTGGCGGAAACATCCTTATGGTTGAAGCCCCCTCTGCTGGGTTTTCTGCTTCTGGGCCCAGCAGCAGCCTGATGGCCACAGGCTGAGAAAACAGGCCTGCCCTCATGGCCCCGTGCCGGTACCCCTGACCCCCGCTCGGTCCTCGCTGGGGACGTGCGGTCCTGCTACCTTGCTTTTAACCATGGGGTTGGCGGGGGAGCCGGGGGAGGGGGTTGGATACAGGCAGAAGCCTGACAGTCAAACCTGCCGAGAACTGTCATCTTTCGTTTCCACAAATATTTCTTGGCATTAGACAGATATTGAAGAACAGTCTGCACAAGATTTATAGACACAGTAACGGCTACGTGGATACAGAAGGGGCCAAGTTTACAAAGAGCAGCAGGACCTGCCGAACGCACCTGTTCCGGAGAGCACGGAGAGCGCGGAGAGCGCGGAGGCCGAGCACGGAGAGCACGGAGGCCGGGGCAGCACAACGGGGCCTCCCGATCCCACACAAAACTCAGACAGTGCCGTTTATTTGATCATTTTAATACAGGAAATGCCAGACCAATCAACAGGGAGGACAAACCTTACAGAGAGGCTGCGTTCACTACGCGGACGGGAGGGTCTCCACGGCCCTGGGCACGCATGCACGTCCTTTTGAAAAGGGCAGGTTGAGGGCATAAATACCACAAAATAACCAGGCTCGGAGGGATCACAGGCCACGAGGGAACCACGCTTCAAAGGCAATCGAGGCATTAAATACAGGACCTACACATTACATTTCACTTCACCATACGTATAACTTACATATTAAAAGGAGACCACAGTATATATACGTGCAAGCGGCTTTGGTCAGAGAAAACGAACCGAGCTGGGTGGAGCCATGCACGGGGAGGGCTTGCCCGTCTACTCTCCCTCTGTTCTTGTCCCCATTTTTCCTGCGATCACAAAATCAATCAGCTGGCCTTGGCGCGATCATAGAAAGTCCCACGGGGATCCTCAGGGTGTCCTCTGGGCTCCCTGCGGGCAGGGAGGTGCCCCAGAAGCCAGGACACCGTGAGCCCTGGGAGTAACCACATGCCAGGGAGTTCGCCCTGGAGGGACTGGGGAGGGGGCAGGAGGAGGCCAGGTGAGGAGGGAGGCGTGGCCACCAAGCCGGCAGATGCGTGTTGCCTGGCCGCCCCGGGAGAGCAGGAATGATTGAAGAGGCATCCACTTTTGCAAGCAAAGCTTAAACGGCAAGACAAGCCTGTGTTTCTCTGCACTGTCCAGACGCCGACCCCTTAGAACTGACTGGCGCTGCTGGGGTCACACTGTAACAACCGGACGATGGATGGGTCGCTCTTGGCACCTTTAATGAATTCTTCCAGGGACAATTTGCCTGTGGGATGGAGGACGGGAGAAACGGGAGTTAGCCGGTACTCACAGTTCATCACCCTTAGGAGAGCATGGGGACAGCTCCTGTGTCAGGGACGTCTCCTCCGGTCCAAGTCTTGAGCCCTCCTGAAGCTAGACGCGTCCAGGCTTCACACACTTCCAGAGCATTTCTGGAAAAAGCTTTTTTGCTTTCAGTGCTCATTGCAAAGCACCGGGCACCTCAAAGGACGTACCCAGTATGGTAGCAGACCGTGCCTGGTGGGGCAATTCAAACCCTTCTAGAAATAGCCCCACGCCTCATTTAAGAAAGATGCGCCTTGTCCAGAAAGAACATGACACCTGCCTCTAAACCAGAACTAACCCAGGGTCGAGAGGGCCAGGCCTGGGTGGGGACCTACTGCTTGCCTCTGCGTCTGAGGCTCTGCAGCTGTACAATGAAATAGAGCCATTTACCCCAGAGGACAGCAGTAGAGGGAATGCAGGAGCTTGAGGTCGTGCCCCGCACACAAAGGGCTCACAGCTCACAGCCATGGGCAAGCTACCAACCTCTCCACGTCCCAGGGTCTTCATCTGTGTGGTGGGGTCGTGGGAACGCCCATCTCAAAGGGCCACCGGGAGGGTTAATTGGGAGGATGTGTTTGAGGGGTCAGCCCACGCCTGGCCTGCAGGATGCACTCAGTTAGTGAGCTGCCGCCGGGAAGCCAGGCAGGGACCTCCTGCTTGCCCACTGCCGAGAGGGACACGTCCTCCTGTGGGTCCCCAGCAGCGGGGGCAGACAGGCTGGCCCCGAGGGAGACTAAACAACCCCAGGCTAAGGGACGGATTGGGAAGGGAGGGGGCAGCCACCCCCTCGGCAGAAGACAAGACCTCTGGGGCCCTCTGATGATGGACAGGGATTACTGGGCTTTGTTACTATTCATATGGTCGGTGGGGACTTTGCTCCGACCGCCCAGGGTGAGGAGCTTCTGAAAGCACCAGCCTCTTCTCCGGGCAGAAAGCGAGGCTGGCAAGGCGCTGGGGGTCCCTGAGCACAGTCTGTCCTGCAGCCATCAGGGTGTTCCTGGTGCTTGGCCAGGCTCAGGTCACAGGAGAGGGCTTCAGTGACACCTGTGCTTTCCTAGGGGGGCAGGGAAGGTGTGGGGCAGTCCCCGGAGGATGAGGGCCTAGCTCTGGACCACCCCAGCTTCACTCTTCTCTCTTCCAACATCGCCTCTTCCACCCCTCTCCGAGCTCCAGGGATGCACAGATCCCGGTGCTCACAGGAGAAGCTCTGTCCCGGTGGGCACAGGCCCAAGTCCACAAACACCCTGGGAAGGTGCCCAGAGCGGGCCCTGAGGGGTCGGGGCAGAGGTGGGTGGAGGGAGAGCCAGGCGCTGTGCTAAGAGCTCTACTGGCTCTATCTCACTGAATCCTCAAAACCACAAGAGACTGAATTATTATCCCCATTTCACAGAGGAGTAAACCGAGGCTCAGAAAAGCCAAGATTGGTTGGAGCAGGTCTGTCGAACCCAAAGCCTGTGCTGCTACTCTGGAAGGCAGAAGACATGTTTTAAATTGGCCCAAAGGCAACGCCAGGCACGAGGCTGTCTTGTTTTACATTTGATGGATCATGTTTTGAAAACTGTTTCCTTGCGGAGATGTGCCTGCAGCCATGTTGCCCCCTCCCCCTGCTGGCTCAGTCCTTGGCGTCATCTGCAAACCACACTTTAGGGTTTAGGAGCACTTTTCTGTACATTAGCTTATTTTTAATCTCCAGCACAGCCCGGGGGTATTTTCTCTTTTTCTTTTCTAAATGCTGCATTCCTTTATCCTTCAAAAGCAAATCAGACCTGACTCTGGGACTGCACTTAACACTGGCAAGAGGTGCGGATCCATCCAGTTTCATAGCTACCTTCCCCGGCAGGGACCCTGCAGAAGCTCACGGCCAATGCAGAAAAGAAAACACAGGGCACGTCCTCACTGTATGGTCGCCACCGCCCCTCCTGGACACGCCACTTCTGCTGCGGTGTAGGCCCAGAGATCCTGGCAGAGCTGCTGCAGGCCAGCACATCCCGACAGAGTCCCTGGGGCCACTGAGGTTTGGGGGAGGGATGACAGGGGGCAAAGGGACCCCCACCACCTGGAAGGCTTGATCCCAACCCCGCCAGGGCCCGGGTGCCAAGGGCACAGCTGCCTCTTCTCCCCGGGACATGCCCACGGGCCTACGGTCTCCCTGTTCTAGAAGCAGGGAGACTATGGCTCATGGGGCAGGATGCTGACCCAGTGCCCCGACTGCAAACTCTGGCTCTCCCCTCAGCGCAGCTGCACTGGCCGGGCAGGGCCAGGGGTGGGCCAGGTGAGGCCTGAGAAGCTACAGAGAAGGAGGAAAGGGTCCCAAACACATCTCTGCTCCCAGCAGTGGGGCACAGACACACAGGGATCCCACCGTCATTGTTGGTGTCCATCTGCCTGAAGATCTTGTCCGTGCGCTTCTCCGGCGTGGACTCATCCTCCGGCATCTTCATCACGGAGGACACCATTTTGTATATAGCCTGCAAACGGGGCACAGACACAGGTGCTCAGAGGCTCCAGGGTGTCCCTGGGCGGATGGGGCACAGGCATGAGCTTCTGCCCAGCCCACAGCAGGACAAGAGGTCAGGATGCTCCCAGCCTCAGGACCCTTCCCCAGCTGGAAAGTTCCCTGCCACTCCCAATACTGTGGATGCATGTCACAGACAGCATGTGAGCAGAAGGAAGCCCGACTCACTTACGTGACGTTCAAGAACAGGCCAAACAACCCACTTTGACAGCTATGAGCCTGGGGTGTCTGCGGGGGCTGGAGGCAGGACAGTTCCCAGGCCCTCTGGGGCGCTGGGAATGCTCTCTAACTCACAGAGGGTGGTGGTGACACAGGCGCATACGTGCACAGCCCATCACTCAGCACACGTAGCCACAAACATTTGACTATGGGATTGCTGTACCTGAGTTAGAAGCAAAAAAGACAGCCCACGGGGAAAGCCACATAACTAGCCCCAGAAAGGCCAGTGCCAGGGCAGATGGGTCTCTCCAGCAGGACCGAGAACCCCAGGACACTGCCATCCAAGGGCTCAGCACCATTGCCAGCCGTTTCTGTGTGTCTCTGTCCAAGTGGCCCGGCCCAGTGTTGTGTTGTGTGTGTGTGTGTGTGTGTGTGTGTGTCCAGGGGCATGATGAGCCCAGTGACCAGCAGCTCATCAAACTCGCGAGGGGGAGGGGCTATGCCACTGTGGGTTTCTGTGCGGAGATGGCTTGACTGAGAGTCTCATTCCTGAAACAACACACCAAGGACAGAAGTCTGAGAGTTGTAGCATGTTATAAAGCAGGTTTATGGGCTTCCCTGGTGGCGCAGTGGTTGAGAGTCCGCCTGCTGACGCAGGGGACACGGGTTCATGTCCCGGTCCGGGAAGATCCCACATGCCGCAGAGCGGCTGGGCCCGTGAGCCATGGCCTCTGAGCCTGCGCGTCCGGAGCCTGTGCTCCACAGCGGGAGAGGCCACAAGAGTGAGAGGCCCGCGTACCGCAAAAAAAAAAAAAGGAAGGTTTACAAAACAAAACCAAAAAGGAATGATCCCAAGTGAGGCTTCTGGTATCTGTTATACTCTCTCCTCCTTGGCCCCTCTCCATTTGCCGAGGAGGGTGGAGGTGGCCAGGCCTCACAGCACGGCCAGTGTGTCTTTCAGGGCCTCTTGAGACAGGACCCCCTCCTAAGAGGGGCAGGCACTTGTTCAAGTGCAGAGGAGGCAGAGCAAAGACCCTCCCCGGCCTCTGGTGGGCTCTGAAGCACGTAGAACCCAATCCGTTTTGACGACGGAGTAGCGGCCAGGCGTGCCGCTCAGCAGACCAAGCCACCTGCGGGAGCCACGGGAAGGGTCTCAGAGTTTGGGCACTTGGTCTGGGGGCCTAGCAGCCAGACCCCGTTTGGACAGGCATGGGGCCCCTCGCTGTCCTGCTGTGTCTCTAAGTCTTGGCCGGGCCAGTCTGCTTGGCCAGGGCCAGGGAAGCGAATGGGCCAGCTTGTGGGCCGGGACAGGTGATTCCTGAGAAGGAGATTTCTTCCTTCTACCACCGCTTGTCACTAAAAGCCAGGAGCGACAGCTGAAGCAGAGTGCCCTGAACCTGTGCTGATTTATTCTCACTGTGCGAAAACCACCTGTTTGGGAAATAGGTTGGTCACTCCTCAGGCCACTTGCTGCTGGTCTAGGAGTTCATGAGTTTGATACCCTCTGTTTGTGGCTTAGCCCGGAAGTTCCTTCCATGTAGAGGACATCTCCTCTGAGGAATTCTAGAACTGAACCTCCCAGGCTCCAGGAGTGGGAGTGCAGGGAGGCACCCAGGCAGCGGCAGCTCTGTGCCTCTCTACCACACACCTAGGAAGCTGGGGAAGTGAACAAAACCCGGTTTCTTTCTGGAAAACAGCTTCCCCTGCCAGAGCTGCTGACTGGAGTCGAGGCGAAGAGGTCTCTGCAGTGCTTTCTGTACCAGAGCTTATTCTGTGGCCACTAATGTTTCAGTTTTGCTTTACAACTGCACCTTCCTGGGGACACGACAAACTGTTTGTTCTTTTATTCTCAGACACGGGGACTCGAGCAGGTCTTGGCAGGTGGCTTCTGCAAGTGTCAAGGGTCCTCTCAATTACTGTAATTCTCTCTGAATTACTGAGCTCAGCTCTGTTAACTCTCCGGAAATCAGTCCGCCTCCCAGCCTCAGATTTTGTGAAATGCAGAGAATGACACCTCCATCCCCGGCTCCGCCCACCCCACCCCGCCCCGCCAGGGTCGGGAAGGCCACAACTCATCAAAGGGCTTAGGCCAGGCCTGATGGGTGGCCAGTGATCAGTAAACTATGGCTCTTCTCAGTCCGGTAACAACTCGTCACTTTCAAAAGTGCACGAGGGAGGGGCTGGCAGCCATCTAGCTGCGAAGGGCTGAAGGCGCGGGGAG